>NC_056734.1:32813946-32953946 GCF_019279795.1 Protopterus annectens | reverse complement strand
TAGCTTGATATATACCCCCAGGGCGAAGTTGTGCATTGTATCCCAAACAGTGTGCCGACTACTGGTGTATACTGGTGTGTTATATGGAGTGTTGCAGGCACTGTCAGCCAGTTGTGGGCTGAGCACTGATATGTGGTATTGAATGTGTGTATCCTCTGATAGACAGATAGATGCTATATATGGCAGTTAAGTGATATCTGTACTTCATAATGTTAAGTGTGCCACATGACATGCTCACACATATCGTTTAATTGTCTTCCAAGGTTATGGCTCATCAATGTAATCCATCATATTCAGCTGCGGAGGAGCAGAAAATTCTGAACAGCCTGGTGCAGCACTGTAACCTGCTTTTTTCCAGGGCCAGCCAGCACCAGCATGACCGTACTGCACTGTGGCAAGACCTTGTTAGCCTGATAAATGACATAGGCATGCATAACCAGACATATGAGCAGGTACACCATCACTGCAGTGATATAATTAGACATGTCCGGTGGCGTGCGTCTGATATCCATAGGCAACAGCTTGCCACAGGTGGTGGGGTGGCCATACACCCCCCCTCACCAGAGTGGAGGAGCTGCTCCTAAGCATGGTGGCTCCTGGCCTACAGCAGCAACAGCGTCACACATATGACATCATGGAGGCCGGAGCCACCCAGCAGGATGACATGGAGTGTGCAGGTAATATGACCTAGCTGTAGACTACCGTTACCTGTATTGGTAGAATATGCATATGTGAGATGTGTACTGTGTGTTTATCAGTTGTGCTGCCTAATGTGTGCAATACTGATATTTGGATTAGTATCCATACACCTGTGACTGTTGACTGTTGTTCCACTGTAGTTTAGCACACTCACAGTAGCAATGCCACAGTTGTGGCCACTGACAAACTGTGTCATATTCTTTTAGGTCCCTCTGGTGTGACAGCAGGGCAGACAATACATGCTGGTGAGTGTGTTAACACTTTAATATTGGTAATGAAATGTGCATGTCATAGGTGAGGCGTAGGCCATGTACACGTAACACACCTATGCATAATGCATGCTGGGCATGTTTGCTGTGAGACATCAATCATCTCAGTAAAGTCAGTAGCTGCCTCAATCACATGCAATGCACAGTGCAGCAGACAAAATTGTGGCAACACCGTACTGCACATTGGATATGCATAGTTACTACAGCTGTACACAACAGAACACGTTTATCATATGCAGTACACAAAAACATGCTACATTTGGCATTACCACACACTCGCTGTAAGGTCACACTTCAGTATCCCACATGTCATGCACACACACATGATGTACCTCAGGGGTAGAGGCCTATCATGGGGCTGTGCAACACTCTGCAACACATAACACAGTCATGTTAGGCAATGCTCCCTACTGGGCACCTCCCACACCCATGTACAAGGTGGCTGTGTAATTGTAAACGTAGCCACAGCACTGCAGTTCAGGTACAGCATGCTACGCAGTGGTCTTGCACACATTAGTAGCTGTGAGTGACCACAAGATGCATGTTGATGATGGCACAGGGTACTACACCCCATCCAGTTACAGTGACCACAGTACTACTCATAGCAGTCATTGCTTTGCACCTCAGTGTTGTGTGTGTGCAAACATATGCACCTATACACAATATGCATAGCATGTTGTCTGTGTGCTTACATATGCCAGTATACACAATATGCACAGCAGTCACTATCCACACAAAGTGTCACATATATGTCCTGGAATGCTAGTGGGTGTATAGGTCACTTGACACACATTGGGTATGTGTGGTGTTTAATGTTGCAGTTGTGTAGCATGCCATGCCATGTCTGGCACCCACATATCTGCAATATGTCCCACACTCACCATAACCACTGTACACTGGCCATGTCGAGCATTGGGATTCGTTCATGCCAACATGCACCTCACATCCCGTGTGTGTGTACATAGCATACATGTGCTACACCCGTGCCCATTATTTTCTGCTATGGACACAGACACTGCACTCAGACATGGATATCTATGTGTTACACAGATAACACATGCAGCCATGGCATGTATACTTGTGAGTGATGGTGCACAGGGCATTGCAGAGCTGATAATACCTGCACAGCAATGTTGTGTCCATGTACACATTGTGTTCCAGGGTGTAGCCAATCACTGAACAACTACACAGTTGCATCAAAGCCATGTATACTGCCATTTAATAGGGGCATCTACACTTGCACTGCATGGTCTTGTGCAACACATATTCTGCATGCTGACACGTGTGTGGTGACTATCTACCTTGTGATACTGACAGCCACCTTCACCCACTATAGCTTATGTGTTGGATTGCTGGTATGTGTGTGTATGTGCTCTAGTGAAGTGTGTATTAGTGTTCATGGGTTCATGTGTTCATGTGTGCATGTGTTCATGTGTGCATGTGTGCATGTGTGCATGTGTTCATGTTTGCATGTGTGCATGTGTACATGTGTTCATGTGTGCATGTGTCCATGTGTCCATGTGTGCATGTGTACATGTGTTCATGTGTGCATGTGTGCATGTGTGCATATGCAGACCGTAAAGTGTGTTTCCTGTCTTCCTCTCACAGGTGCTGAGTTAGGGGTTGGTGAAAGCAGCAGGCAACCTGAAGCCACTGCCAAGAATAGTGGTGATGATGACACATGTATATTGGCACAGGAAGATTTGACAGGGTCTGTTGTTGGTCTGCCAATCGACAGTACACAGCGTTCAACCCCATCTATGCGCACACTCATTCTATCAATACATCCTTCACCACCAATGGCCATAGGCGAGGGACAGCATACAGTTGGCATTGACCAGGAGAGTGTGGTACCCATGGCACTTGCATTCCCTCACAGCAGCCATAGCCATAGACCTGGAATGGTATCACATAGGTGGAGGTCCAGGGGTTCTTGGGGAAGCACCACTGGTCATATTGCCCCTGGCAAGCATGCCCTCACAGGTCTTACGATGACCAGTATGTTCTGGGCTGTAATGCAGGCTCAGGCACGTATGGAACGGTACACCAGGCAGGGACTTAGGGCACAGAGGGCCCATTACACCGCTATCAATGACAGCATCCGTGACCTTGCCGATGCCATCAGGACTTATACCGAGGTTGTTGATAGATGTTGGGGGGAGACATTAGATGCCCTCCACAACATGTCTTCCATGAGCCAGGCCATGCGGGACAGTTGCGACGTCGACAAGGGCGCATGCCAGTAACAGCTAGCAGTGGTCGCAGATGGCCGACAGTTCACAGCCACTCCCATAGTGGCAGTACCAGCCCCAGCAATGCTGGGGCAGGCCTGTCCATTGACCATCCCAGTAGACCACATGCACGTGGCTCTGGCCAGTCCCAGCAGGGCATGGGTCCAGTCGTCATACCTCTGTCTCTGATGACAGTACCCAGTCAGGGATGGTACCCGATACTGTCCGTAGCACCCCTGCCAGGCACAGGTACTGTGTCCATGGCCAGAGACAGTGATCTGTGCAGCCTAGCAGGTACAGTCTGTGGCTGTCCCACAAACTACCATATATGGCAGCCACATGGTGGA
Source organism: Protopterus annectens (assembly GCF_019279795.1). NCBI lineage: Eukaryota > Metazoa > Chordata > Ceratodontiformes > Protopteridae > Protopterus > Protopterus annectens. The sequence continues at coordinate 32,950,400 of NC_056734.1, read as the reverse complement.
GCTGTGTGCATGCAGACACACACACATTAACCAAACAACTAGGGCTGACACATACACACACACATTACATCAACATTGGCCCATGCTGTACTGTTGTCCCTCTCACACACACACACACACACACACACACACACACACACACACACACACACACACAGACATGTCGATTGGATGGGTCAATGTCAGGCTCTGGGAAACTACATAACGCCCTGTGCATATGATGATTCTTGTGTCACCTCCTGTCATCTGCATCATTGACGGAGGGACAGGCTAACATGGTGCTGATGCACAGGGGGACACTATAGCAGTGTAGCAATAATAGCAAGATGTCAACAAGGAAGTGTAATGACATCCTTGTAGGTATATCTGAGCAGACATTATGCATCAAAGCTGTGATTGTCAATGCAGCATTGTTTATACCACTGTTAGGCCTGAGTATGTATTGTCCACCCATGTGCCACTTGGCTGAAGTGTAATGTGTTGCCAGCATGTGTTAGTGAGTGGACCGTACATGCGTGATGTGTGCAGTACAGATTAGCATGTATACATCTGTGAACATGGTGGGTGCGCACTGTCTGCATGTACGTGCATAGTGGACACATGGGACATGTGGCATACCCTGTCGTACCATTGTTAACATCTCATAGTATCTTTCAATGGCCAGTATGCATTCTACTACAGTTATGTACTAACATGAGTAGACATGTGTATGATATGGGTTGACACTATGTTGTGGGTGATACCGTTAATATCTGTCAATGATTTGCGATCTGGTAGTATACACAACCTCAACAGCATGACTATAAGCAATCATTGGATGGTGTCCTGACAAATAACACACAGTAGTAGGGAACCCAGTAACAATTGGATCCTTCCGGTGCTACACTACAACACTAACCAGTGGTAATGACCGCCACCCCTTCCTGTGACCACACCTGTTTGGCATATAGCCCCCTTAGGTACATGCAGACACACTAGGGATGTGTCCATCCAAATCTGGAAATGCATGGATTGGCCTACAATGCATTCCTGGATGGGACACATATCCTACACAAGGGTATCATACAGACAGATACCAGTTGTCTGATACATGCTGTATAGCAGTAAGCCAACTATGGCATAGTCATCCTCATGTACTATACATACTATCCTGTCAGTACCACACAGGTGGTAGCTCTCAACATATATGTTGGGTACCAATGTGTACATACAGCCTCATGTTATGTCATGTGTCCCTTGGTATCCACATATCCATAGGTACTGTGGAGTCCCAAGGTGTATCACATAAGACATTAGAGGCCTGAATGCGTATCCACAAGGCAGTCGTACACCTATAAAGACGGTCCATTCTTGGCAGTCTTTGTTGTGTATGACGATGTCTGACATATACCCCAGGCATATACCCTCACTCACACTACTCTTAAGTAACTGTCATGAGTGTGTGTGCCACAGATGACCTTAGCCACAGAACACGACAGTGGACGGCCTTGTCACATACATACATATGTGTCCTATGATCTGAGAAGCAGCGGCACAACCTGTCAATGGAAACAAATGTATTCATGTAGTATGCAGGCTTCCCACCTATGTACTGATTGAGGGGACATGTACAAATATATTTGCCATGCAGATACCTGATGTGTGCAATGCATTTACTATTGTAATCATACTATGTCATACCATAGTAAAAGCAAAACCCATACCGCATTGACCAACAGTGACACACACACAGTCAGCATTTGCAGGATTCAAGCCCTTAACTAGCTATGTTATGATATTAGAGAGCGATGCATTAACACGGCATACTATCTACTTGACTGGGTGATTTCACTTCGGCTGTATTTGTAGTATGGTGACATCATCAGTCTTTCCAAAGAGGAATGTACCTCTTTTAGTGAGTTTTCCCAGTCTCCAAAAATGGAATTCCTTTCAAAGACAATTGCACACAGACACATACCACCCCAGTGGACGGCCTTGTCACATACACACGTATGTGACCTACGATCTGAGAAGCAGTGGCACAACCTGTCAATGGAAACAAATGTATTCATGTAGTATGCAGGCTTCACACCTATGTACTGATTGAGGGGACATGTACACATATATATTTTCCATGCAGACACCTGATGTGTGCAATGCACTTACTGTTGTAATCATACTATGTCATATCATAGTAAAAGCAAAACCCATATCACATTGACCAGCAGTGACACACACACTGTCAGCATTTGCAGGATTTAAACCCCTAGTTAGTTATGTTATGATATTAGAGAGCGATGCATCAACACGGCACACCATTTTCCTTTACTGGGTGATTTTAATTCTCCGGCTGTATTTGTAGGATGTTGACATCATCAGTCTTTCCAAAGAGGAATGTACCTCTTTTAGTGTGTTTTCCCAGTCTCCAAAAAGGGAACTCCTTTCAAAGACAATTGCACGCATACACACACCACCCCAGTAGACGGCCTTGTCACATACATACATATGTGACCTACGATCTGAGAAGCAGCAGCACAACCTGTCAATGGAAACAAATGTATTCATGTAGTATGCAGGCTTCACACCTATGTACTGATTGATGGGACATGTACACATATATATTTGCCACGCAGATACCTGATGTGTGCAATGCACTTACTGTTGTAATCATACTATGTCACACCATAGTAAAAGCAAAACCCATACTGCATTGACCAACACTAACACAGTCAGCATTTGCAGGATTCGAACCCCTACCTAGGTATGTAACAATAATAGAGAACTATGCATTAGCACGGTGTGCTATCTGCTTTACTGGGTGATTTCACTTCTCCGGCTGTATTTGTAGGATGGTGACATCATCAGTCTTTCCAAAGAGGAATGTACCTCTTTTAGTGTGTTTTCCTAGTCTCCAAAAAGGGAACTCCTTTCAAAGACAATTGTACACATACACACACTCACTGTTTGCAGGACTGAAACCCCTACCTATGTTATGATATTATAGGGAGACGCATTAACACGGCACACTATTTGCTTTGCTGGCTAGTATTCCTTCTCCTGCTGTATTTGTAGGATGGTGACATCATCAGACTTTCCAAAGAGGAATGTACCTCTTTTAGTGAGTTTTCCCGTACCTCTTTTAGTGAGTTTTCCCAGTCTCCAAAAAGGGGAGACCTCTCAAAGGAAACCACACACATACACAACCACTGTTTGCAGGATTCAAACCCATGCCTAACTATGTTATGATACTAAAGAGAGAAGCATCAACACGGCATGCTATTTGTTTTATTGGCTGGTTTCTCTTCTCCTGCTGTATTTGTAGGATGGTGACATCATCAGACTTTCCAAAGAGGAATGTGCCTCTTTTAGTGAGTTTTCCCAGTCTCCAAAAAGGGAACTCCTTTCAAAGACAATTGCACGCATACACACACCACCCCAGTAGATGGCCTTGTCACATACATACATATGTGACCTACGATCTGAGAAGCAGCGGCACAACCTGTCAATGGAAACAAATGTATTCATGTAGTATGCAGGCTTCACAACTATGTACTGATTGAGGGGACATGTACACATATATATTTGCCACGCAGATACCTGATGTGTGCAATGCACTTACTGTTGTAATCATACTATGTCATACCATAGTAAAAGCAAAACCCATACCGCATTGACCAACAGTGACACACACACAGTCAGCATTTTCAGGATTCAAGCCCTTAACTAGCTATGTTATGATATTAGAGAGCGATGCATTAACACGGCATACTATCTACTTGACTGGGTGATTTCACTTCTCCGGCTGTATTTGTAGTATGGTGACATCATCAGTCTTTCCAAAGAGGAATGTACCTCTTTTAGTGAGTTTTCCCAGTCTCCAAAAATGGAATTCCTTTCAAAGACAATTGCACACAGACACATACCACCCCAGTGGACGGCCTTGTCACATACACACATATGTGACCTACGATCTGAGAAGCAGTGGCACAACCTGTCAATGGAAACAAATGTATTCATGTAGTATGCAGGCTTCACACCTATGTACTGATTGAGGGGACATGTACACATATATATTTTCCATGCAGACACCTGATGTGTGCAATGCACTTACTGTTGTAATCATACTATGTCATACCATAGTAAAAGCAAAACCCATACCACATTGACCAGCAGTGACACACACACTGTCAGCATTTGCAGGATTTAAACCCCTACTTAGTTATGTTATGATATTAGAGAGCGATGCATCAACATGGCACGCCATTTTCCTTTACTGGGTGATTTTACTTCTCCGGCTGTATTTGTAGGATGTTGACATCATCAGTCTTTCCAAAGAGGAATGTACCTCTTTTAGTGTGTTTTCCCAGTCTCCAAAAAGGGAACTCCTTTCAAAGACAATTGCATGCATACACACACCACCCCAGTAGACGGCCTTGTCACATACATACATATGTGACCTATGATCTGAGAAGCAGCGGCACAACCTGTCAATGGAAACAAATGTATTCATGTAGTATGCAGGCTTCACACCTATGTACTGATTGAGGGGGCATGTACACATATATACTTGCCACGCAGATACCTGATGTGTGCAATGCACTTACTGTTGTAATCATACTATGTCATACCATAGTAAAAGCAAAACCCATACTGCATTGACCAACACTAACACAGTCAGCATTTGCAGGATTCAAACCCCTACCTAGCTATGTTATGATATTAGAAAGCGATGCATTAACACGGCGCGCTATCTGCTGTACAGGGTAATTTCACTTCTCCAGCTGTATTTGTAGGATGGTGACATCATCAGTCTTTCCAAAGAGGAATGTACCTCTTTTAGTGTGTTTTCCCAGTCTCCAAAAATGGAACTCCTTTCAAAGACAATTGCACACATACACACACCACCCCAGTGAATGGCCTGGTCACATACATACATATGTGACCTACGATCTGAGAAGCAGCGGCACAACCTGTCAATGGAAATAAATGTATTCATGTAGTATGCAGGCTTTACACCTATGTACTGATTGAGGGGACATGTACACATATATATTTGCCAGGCAGATACCTGATGTGTGCAATGCACTTACTGGGGGACACTATAGCAGTGTAGCAATAATAGCAAGATGTCAACAAGGAAGTGTTCCTTGTAGGTATATCTGAGCAGACATTATGCATCAAAGCTGTGATTGTCAATGCAGCATGCCACTGTTAGGCCTGGTATGTATTGTCCACCCATGTGCCCTTGGCTGAAGTGTAATGTGTTGCCAGCATGGTAGTGAGTGGACCGTACATCGTGATGTGTGCAGTACAGATTAGCATGTATACATCTGTGAACATGGTGGAGTGCGCACTGTCTGCATGTAGTATGCGTGCATAGTGGACACATGGGACGTGTGGCATACCCTGTCGTACCATTGTTAACATCTCATGAGTATCTTTCAATGGCCAGTATGCATTCTACTACAGTTATGTACTAACATGAGTAGACATGTGTATGATATGGGTTGACACTATGTTGTGGGTGATACCGTTAATATCTGTCAATGATTTGCGATCTGGTAGTATACACAACCTCAACAGCATGACTATAAGCAATCATTGGATGGTGTCCTGACAAATAACACACAGTAGTAGGGAACCCAGTAACAATTGGATCCTTCCGGTGCTACACTACAACACTAACCAGTGGTAATGACCGCCACCCCTTCCTGTGACCACACCTGTTTGACATATAGCCCCCTTAGGTACATGCAGACACACTAGGGATGTGTCCATCCAAATCTGGAAATGCATGGATTGGCCTACAATGCATTCCTGGATGGGACACATATCCTACACAAGGGTATCATACAGACAGATACCAGTTGTCTGATACATGCTGTATAGCAGTAAGCCGACTATGGCATAGTCATCCTCATGTACTATACATACTATCCTATCAGTACCACACAGGTGGTAGCCCTCAACATATATGTTGGGTACCAATGTGTACATACAGCCTCATGTTATGTTATGTGTCCCTTGGTATCCACATATCCATAGGTACTGTGGAGTCCCAGATGTATCTCAAGACATTAGAGGCCTGAATGCGTATCCACAAGGCAGTCGTACACCTATAAAGACAGTCGTCTTTGTTGTGTATGTGATGTCTGACTTATATACCCCAGGCATATACCCTCACTCTACTCTTAAGTAACTGTCATGGTGTGTGTGCCACAGATGACCTTAGCCGCAGAACACGACAGTGGACGGCCTTGTCACATACATACATATGTGTCCTATGATCTGAGAAGCAGCGGCACAACCTGTCAATGGAAACAAATGTATTCATGTAGTATGCAGGCTTCCCACCTATGTACTGATTGAGGGGACATGTACAAATATATTTGCCACGCAGATACCTGATGTGTGCAATGCATTTACTATTGTAATCATACTATGTCATAACATAGTAAAAGCAAAACCCATACCGCATTGACCAACAGTGACATACACACAGTCAGCATTTGAAGGATTCAAACCCCTACTTAGTTATGTTATGATATTAGAGAGTGATGCATTAACCCGGCATGCTATTTCCTTTACTGGGTGATTTTACTTCTCCGGCTGTATTTGTAGGATGTTGACATCATCAGTCTTTCCAAAGAGGAATGTACCTCTTTTAGTGTGTTTTCCCAGTCTCCAAAAAGGGAACTCCTTTCAAAGACAATTGCACGCATACACACACCACCCCAGTAGACGGCCTTGTCACATACATACATATGTGACCTACGATCTGAGAAGCAGCGGCACAACCTGTCAATGGAAACAAATGTATTCATGTAGTATGCAGGCTTCACACCTATGTACTGATTGAGGGGACATGTACACATATATATTTGCCACGCAGATACCTGATGTGTGCAATGCACTTACTGTTGTAATCATACTATGTCATACCATAGTAAAAGCAAAACCCATACCGCATTGACCAACAGTGACACACACACAGTCAGCATTTGCAGGATTCAAGCCCTTAACTAGCTATGTTATGATATTAGAGAGCGATGCATTAACACGGCATACTATCTACTTGACTGGGTGATTTCACTTCGGCTGTATTTGTAGTATGGTGACATCAGCAGTCTTTCCAAAGAGGAATGTACCTCTTTTAGTGAGTTTTCCCAGTCTCCAAAAATGGAATTCCTTTCAAAGACAATTGCACACAGACACATACCACCCCAGTGGACGGCCTTGTCAGATACATACATATGTGACCTACGATCTGAGAAGCAGCAGCACAACCTGTCAATGGAAACAAATGTATTCATGTAGTATGCAGGCTTCACACCTATGTACTGATTGATGGGACATGTACACATATATATTTGCCACGCAGATACCTGATGTGTGCAATGCACTTACTGTTGTAATCATACTATGTCACACCATAGTAAAAGCAAAACCCATACTGCATTGACCAACACTAACACAGTCAGCATTTGCAGGATTCGAACCCCTACCTAGGTATGTAACAATAATAGAGAACTATGCATTAGCACGGTGTGCTATCTGCTTTACTGGGTGATTTCACTTCTCTGGCTGTATTTGTAGGATGGTGACATCATCAGTCTTTCCAAAGAGGAATGTACCTCTTTTAGTGTGTTTCCTAGTCTCCAAAGGGAACTCCTTTCAAAGACAATTGTACACATACACACACCTCACTGTTTGCAGGACTGAAACCCCTACCTATGTTATGATATTATAGGGAGACGCATTAACGGCACACCATTTGCTTTGCTGGCTAGTATTCCTTCTCCTGCTGTATTTGTAGGATGGTGACATCATCAGACTTTCCAAAGAGGAATGTACCTCTTTTAGTGAGTTTTCCCGTACCTCTTTTAGTGAGTTTTCCCAGTCTCCAAAGGGAGACCTCTCAAAGGAAACCACACATACACAACCACTGTTTTCAGGATTCAAACCCATGCCTAACTATGTTATGATACTAAAGAGAGAAGCATCAACACGGCATGCTATTTGTTTTATTGGCTGGTTTCTCTTCTCCTGCTGTATTTGTAGGATGGTGACATCATCAGACTTTCCAAAGAGGAATGTGCCTCTTTTAGTGAGTTTTCCCAGTCTCCAAAAAGGGAACTCCTTTCAAAGACAATTGCACGCATACACACACCACCCCAGTAGACGGCCTTGTCACAGGACTCTCCTCAGTATGGAGGATAGCGATATCTGTGCACTAACAGATGCCTGGCTCAGGCTCACTTATGCACACCAGCACTACCAGGTTATGTTTCATACCATGCTGTCTGACAACAAGCCTTGGAACAGACAACACAACTAGGGGGAGTATCCATATACATCACAGATACACACACCTCCGGGTTAGTAGCACTGCACAAAGCATTACAGACCATACATATAAAACTACCATTGTGCAATACTGCCTTTCAGTTTGTTGCCTGCTACAGAATGCACTCCCAAACTCAGGAACCACACTCGGTTTCGTGGGAACTATGAAGAATATGAAGGTCTCCACAAACACCATTATATTGTGTGACTTCATATACACAAATATTGACTGTGGATACTACTCAAGCCCTGACACCCTCACCCAACAGTTGCTACAATTTGTAGACTCATATGCTATGGCACAAACAGTCACCACAGCCACAAGGGGGAATACATATTGGACCTGATCATCACCAACATGGGGACTCTATCTTCCACACCAGCGATATACCCCTCATTGGTAAGATCAGAACATACATGTATCTCACTGGACATACATATACCCTCCACACACCCATCCTGGGTAATCTTGGTGAACATCTCATGACCCAATGTCTCACTTCACGGCAGCAAGGTGGTATCCTTCAGAGACCCTGAGACAGTGGCAAATATGGCTCACACTGCTGCATCCTTTACATACCACATTCTATGGACACCTAGTGGACTGCATGGATTGTGCTATCCCAAATAACAACAGGACTCACTACTCCAATGGCAAGGGACCTGTCTGGTAGACCCCAGCCATTAATAAGCTGTAGAACGTCAGGAGGAAGCTACTACATGATAGAGCACAATCCCAGACTGGGAAGGCATCTGTGATCTGTACTAGCAGATAGCTATGATCACTCATGAACTTTTCTAAGGGCCGCTTCTACCGGACAATTGCAACAGACATGTAGGACTATCACACAGCCTTCTTCAGTTATGTCAGGAACCTGGGTGGACACTCCCTGATATGCTGTGAGTTACTGCATACTGACTAAACCTACCCTAAACCCACTGGCATTGCCATCATCCTGGCAAACAGGTTCAGTGCAGATGTCTCCCACCCATCCCCCCTAAGGAGCAACTATCCATCCCAACAGAGTATAACCTCCCTGACATCACACAGTAACAGGTGAGTGCTGCCATCCCCAAAGCATACATCACAGTATCAATGTGACCAGACAGTGTCCCGGCCTGCATCTTACATGAGCATCACGACAGACGTAACCTCACATTACATCACTGCTCAATATCGGAGTTACCACAGGATATGTACCCAAGGAATGGTGTACAGCAACAGTGGTCCCGCTCCACATAGTTGGTGTCACAACAGACCACAGACAATATTGCCCTATAAGCCTAAGTAGCCTGTTCTGAAAAGCTATGGAGTGTATTGTCATGGCACTCATACACATAGACATCGGGAACCTATGGACACTGTGTCCTACCCATTTCAGCGTTGTTGTGGGCAGATCTTGCCTCTTGAACCTGTTTGTATTCTTTAAACATTTAACAGGTCCATCGACATAGGGACGGCTGTCCACACAGCCTACATGAACCTTGCAAAACCCTTCAACACAATAACCCACTGGGCCATTATGCATAGGCTCACCAGCATCGATATGGACACATATCTCACACGTTGGATTGATACCTGGATCAGGGATAGCACCCACATGGTCAGAATTGCAGGTGCCACATCTGACTATACACCAGTTACATGTGGCATCCCACACGGCTTGGTCCTGGGACCTCTCTTGTTCAGTATATATTTGTCTGATGTACAGGCTACCACAGGGGGAATATGGCTGAACATGTTTGCACTTGACTGCAAACTGGGTGCCATGATCAACTCTCCAGCTGCCACATGCATACTCAAACTGGGTCTCAAAGAGATGGATGACTGGTGCCTGAGCCATGGCCTACAGCTAAATGCCATTAGTTGCATAGTCATCCCCTTTGGGAATAACAGCACGCCCACACATTACCACATAGGTAGTACTCCATTACATACGGTAGGAGTTGTTAGGGGTTTGGGGACATGACTTGTTTGTACTGTCGCCTTTGACATTCATGTTGCCAAAGTGGTTGGACACACCTTCTATGTGGGCCACCTTATCCCATATGGTTTCACATCCAGATCGAGTGAGGTCATTGTGCCTCTATATTCATCACATCCATGCTTGATTACAATGCCACATTTGGGGTGTATCTTACCCGACACCAGCAGCAACTGTACTGGCCATGGAAGTTCCTCACCAAGCAGATCTAGGGACTCACACAGATGCCCTGCACAGTTCAGATGCAGTAACTCCAGCTCTACTCAGTTACTTACCACCTACTCAGATATGATGTGTGCCTGTTGTTTACAGATATACCCAACCCAGAATTACTGGACATGCTCCACCTCAGGATATCCGACTCCCTTGGAGCTACACACTCCAGGGATGTATACCTCAGCACAGATGTTAATAGGACATTGTGGAGGGACAGATTCTTATCCCAGAGACTTCACTCACTCCAGAATGTAATCCCAGTTTCACATAGGCAGAGCCACCCACTGACACCTACTGGAGACATCTTGATGACTGTATGGGTGATCGTATGTTTACCCCTGGGATATCTTCTGTGTCCCTGCTAGACAGAGGCACACTAGTCTAAACGTACATGGGCTATCTTGTGTGACCTACTAATCACACACACAGTGTAGTAATTTGACAGGGTTGCGAATGCCAAACACACTCTGGCTAGGCTTGTACATGCCCTAGGGCAGATAGCCTAGTATCGACCTCTGAACCTATGCTAATGTTCAAGATGCACAATGTTTATTGCTGATACTGTTTGCAGGACTTTATCATCTTTGCTTTACCAGTTCCTATGAACAACTTCGGTATCTGCAGAACATATTTGATTATGACAGGGTTCCACTATATTATAGATGTGTCTGTTGTCATATAACTGTGTGCACAGGGTGGATTGCTGTATAGTTACAGGTTCCTGAGTTAACACATACAACTGCCAGATATGCGTGGCCCACTGCTGTACTCAGACATGACCTAAGTGTGTGAGCATGCCCAGTTCTGCCATTCCGTGCTTTGTTGCCTGACATTTGTCTCATTTATTCAAGTGTGTGAGCATGCCCAGTGTGACCCTTCAGTATGTTGCTATCTGAGGTCCACTACATTTGTTGATGTGTGCGAACATGACCGATATTAACATTTATACTGTGTGTGTTGGAAGTCAGGTTCTGTTCTCACTGCAGGACTCACCTTTGTGTCATAACTTGACAAGGATTATGCTGTGCCTGCAGGGTTTCCATGAAATACTTTGCATAGACTTATCAACATTCCTTCATACAGGCTTGTCACTGCAATACTATCATGGTTTAGTGGTTCAGTATTTTGGCTATAGTGCACAGTATGCTGGGTTCGAGACCCATCACTGCTTTATATTTTCATACTGAGCAGACCAGACTGCTTAAGGGCCAGTTAAGCAAATATGAGCATGTTGGCTTTTGTTAAGCTATGCCCTACTTAGACCAGGCTTGTCCGACATTGCTCAGTATTCACCAACATTGCTGGACATTGCCCAATATTACTGAACATTGACCATAGTTGTGCTAGTTGGTGTGTGCGATTTTGTTTGCATATACTACATGGTGGTAAATGCTGTTTAGCACTGCTTTATATTGCTTAACACATGGCAATCATGCCTTAGGTGGTGCTGCAGGGCTGCCTAAGTCGGATGCACATACTATACTCCCTGTACATGTTTGAAAGCAGGTAGTGTCAACTTAGGCATCCCTTTTACTATATGTGCGAGTTGGAGAGAGGTATCATTTCCAGAGTTCCTACTGAGCCAGTGTATGTGCTATGGTTTGCCTCTTTGCCAAGGCCAAAGCATACTGGGCATGCCTCCTTCTGCCTACTGGGGCAGGCTCAGGTTGTTCCTCCTCAAAGTCGCGCTCTGCCTGTGATGGCCTTGGCAATGGTGGGGGGCTGTTTGGCCCAGGCCTATGCTGGCCTGCTGCAGCTGTTTTTGCAGGATTATATTATGTAGCATAGCACATACCATGACAATTTGGGTACATGTAAAGTAGAATCCAAAACCAAACGCAGAAACCAAAAACAAGCCGTGAATGACCCAAGGCAGTCAAAAAAGAAAATTTATTTAAAGCGCTTTTCGTCAGCACATATGAGCTGACTTCTTCAGAAACAAAAACCACTGGCAGCATAGCCGTTATAAAGGCTAAACATCCATTTACGTCATATACAATTAATTCAATTAGTACAATTTAAAATAATGTGAGTTTTAAAAAACTTTTTAAAGCCCCAATGACCGTAAGTGGTGGCAAACATCACATCCCTATGAATATGTAAACAGCACAAATGCATAAGTCAATTCGACATTAATACAAAGTCAGTGTAATAATTTTACAACATTTAAATAAGTAGTTTAGCATACAATAATAGTGAAATTTTAACAATTTATAACCCTAGTTATATTATACTGTTAGTTCATGGTTTGAAGCTTACATAAGTCATTGTATATGAGGTTAAAGCATCAAAGACCCCAAAGTTATTCTAAATTACATAAAGCGTGTTCATAATTAAACAGTTTATAAAAAGTAATTTAAAAATGTATAAATATTTATGTTTAGTATAATTGTGATTGTATAGCAGTAAATAGATATAATAATGTGTATGATAATAATAGTATATTTACAAAAGAAAACTAACATTTTCAAAACATATGTGTTGTGTATATCCATGTTTTTATTGTTTTAGTGTTGTCCATACTATAAACACAATATTTAAGTTCCAAGTGTCCAATCCAACATGTCACAGGTACTCTCAGCTTCCCATAAGGACATAAAATAATTATATGTATGGTGTTACCATAATGTAAAATACTTAAAAAGTATATGTATTTCCTAAATGACACATATACTTAATAAAAGTTTTAGTAGATTAAGTTATTTATAGTGAGTTAGACATACCTAGTGTCGTAAATATCATAATTAATAATTTATGAATTTGTAATAACGTTAGTTAAAAATAACAAAAGTCGTAAAGTTATACACAAAAACTAGTACCATAAAAAATAAAATAAAATAACAAAACCTTCATCTCTTCAAGCTGTTCAATTTTAATAGACTTCCTATTGAACAAGACTCATTTAGTCCTGGGAAGCTATATGCATTCAAGTTCACCTGCCATTTCAATTCCAATTCCTCCAGTTCAAATTTCTAGGACCCCCTCTCGGGTCAATTTTTACATGGTCAATTACCATAAATCTAAAACAATGGTCTGGGTAGGCCGTCGTGTGTTTAGCAAGTGCGTTCTCAAGTTTCCCTTTTCTAATGGCATACAGGTGTTCGTACATCCTTTCACGTAGTATTCTTTCGGTTTTACCGATGTAAAATGCTAGACAGGATGTACACCTGGATAAGTAGGTAATGTAGGTAGTATTACAATCAAATTTATTCCTTAACTTAAATTTTTGTCCATTCAGGCTGAAAGAATTGCCCTCCTGGACGTGTTTACAATAGTTACAGTTCTGACATTTATACATGCCAGGACATCTCACTGTAGGTATGTCATGCTTTTCCAACAGGGTTTTGATGTTAAACCCTTTCCTGTAAACTATCATAGGATGGTCCCCTAATTTTTCATATAATTCAGGTTGTATTTTAAACAAGTCCCAATTTTTCTTCAATATAGATGAACACAAGGTGCTTGTTGTACTGAAGGTGATAATAAATTTAACAGTAGATAGATCACTATTAAATCGGCCACTATTTAGTACATTGCTCACTGTCCGGTCACACTGGTTCTTTTCAGCCAGATTGGCAACATTATCGTCAATAGGGTTTTTAATGTTAGTCTTCAGAAGTGGTAAGTACACATTATTGTATCTTTTGTCCATTACCTCCTGAACTATCGGGTCAAGAAAAGTTACTGGGTAACCTCTATGTATAAACATTTCCCATATATAGGCACATTCCTTTATAAAATCCTCATCCAGGCTGACCATTCTGGAAGCTCTTACCAGCTGCCCCTTCACAACAGATTTCTTCTGGTGGTGAGGGTGACAGCTGGTATAGTGGAGGAAAGTGTTAGAATATGTAGATTTTTTAAAGATGTTTGCAGTAAACACATTTAAGTTGTAATTTTTGCTTAGGTGGATATCAAGATAGTCAATAAAATCACAGTGGAACATGTAAGTAAATTGCAGGAACTTAGTGGTGTGATTAAAGTATTCAATAACTTGATGACTGGCACTTTCACTACCTTTAAATAAGATAAAAATATCATCCAGAAACCTTGTGTAAAATAAAAAGGACTCGAAAAACACATTGCCTTTAAAGACAAATTCCGATTCCCAATAAGCCATTACCAAGTTTGCTACACTTCCCCCACAAGGTGAGCCCATAGCAACACCTATTTTTTGCAAAAAGAATTCATTACAATGGAAAAAGTAATTATTTGTTAGTACTACGTCTAAGAAACATAAAGCTCCTACCAGGGAAATTGATTTAGTATCTGTTCTTTTGGATAACTTAATCTACTAAAACTTTTATTAAGTATATGTGTCATTTAGGAACTACATATACTTTTTAAGTATTTTACATTATGGTAACACCATACATATAATTATTTTATGTCCTTATGGGAAGCTGAGTGTACCTGTAACATGTTGGATTGGACACTTGGAACTTAAATATTGTGTTTATAGTATGGACAACACTAAAACAATAAAAACATGGATATACACAACACATATGTTTTGAAAATGTTAGTTTTCTTTTTTAAATATACTATTATTATACACATTATTATATCTATTTACTGCTATACAATCACAATTATACTAAACATAAATATTTATACATTTTTTAAATTACTTTTTATAAACTGTGTTTAATTATGAACACGCTTTATGTAATTTAGAATAACTTTGGGGCCTTTGATGCTTTAACCTCATATACAATGACTTACGTAAGCTTCAAACCATGAACTAACAGTATAATATAACTAGGGTTATAATTTGTTAAAATTTCACTATTATTGTATGCTAAACTACTTATTTAAATGTTGTAAAATTATTACACTGACTTTGTATTAATAAGTCGACTTGACTTATGCATTTGTGCTGTTTACATGTTCATAGGGATGTGATGTTTGCCACCACTTACGGTCATTGGGGCTTTAAAATGTTTTTTAAAACTCACATTATTTTAAATTGTACTAATTGAATTAATTGTATGACGTAAATGGATGTTTAGCCTTTATAACGGCTATGCTCCCAGTGGTTTTTGTTTCTGAAGAAGCCAGCTCACATGTGCTGACGAAAAGCGCTTTAAATAAATTTTCTTTTTTGACTGCCTTCGGTTGTTCACGGCTTGTTTTTGGTTTCTGTATTTGGGTACATGTAGTTGGTGAGTACTGCAAGGCTCTACTAGATGTGTCCAGGCACCGGAACTGTGACTTGAGCAGCCCAAACACATGCTCTATTACATTACGTGTTTGTGCGTGTGCCTCATTATGGCATTCCTGTTCAGATGTGTGTGTGTTTCTGATGGGTGTCATCAGCCACGGCTCCAGTGTATAGCCAGCATCCCCCACTAGGTGACCATGTTGGATGTCCCCATTGGCAAATGTCTGGTACAGCAGCGTCAAATGCCAGATATGGGAATCATGGTAGCTTCCAGGGCAGCCTGCACACACATTCAGTATTATGCCCTGGGCATCACACATGACCTGGCAGTTGATGGAGGGGAAGCCCTTGCGGTTGAAATAGACCCTACCCTGCTCGCCGGCTGGTGCTTTGATGCGTATGTGTGTGCAGTCTATTGCACCCACTACCTCAGGGTATTCCGCTATTTGCTGGAAGAGACGCATATTGCTGGCCAATACCTCACGGGAACTGAGGAAATATACATGATCACCGACATGCCTTGACATGGCATTCAGGAACTGGTGTAGTACCCTGGATTCTGATGCATGTGATATCCCCATCATATCACCAGTTGGTCTCTCGAAGGTTCCTGTTGCTAATATTCTTAGGCCAACACATACCTTGGTTTCCACTGGGATGGCTTCCCCTCTGTTGGTTCTGTTAGTGAGGCATGGCCTGCACAGCTCAACAATTTGCTGCAGGAGGTCTCTGTTCACTCTATAGCGCTCCACTATTTCCAGCTCATGTAACCCCTGGTAGGTTACCCTGGGCCTGTACACTCTTCTCTGTCTCCTCACTGTGGGTTGTCCAGCAGCATTTCCATTGTCACCACCCTCAGCATGTTGCATATGTCGCCTTATAACAGCAATGGCATCCCCTAACATTTCTTTGTCTCAGTAAAGCTTTTTCAGTTTTCACTTCTATTAGCTTACTGCAGCGTCTCTTGTGAGAAACATACTGGACTGTTGTTTGCAGAGTTTTAAGTGCTAGGCTGGGCTAGTGTACTGCCTGTGTAATTGCCTGATTCTGATTGTTTTCACCTGCTAGCTCTGCTAGTACTCCCTGGTAGATTCCTAGTATTTGTTGTGCTTCTTTTTTCCTTTCTGTTTCCTCGGGGGGGGGGCGCGCACACAAGCGCAAACACGTGCACAGCAGCTAACACGTGCACACACATGCTTACACGGACTAACACTTGCTTATTCGGGTTAAAACATGTGCACACCAACGCTTACAACTCTTTAAACAGCCTTATACATGCTTACTCCGGCTTAAATGCGCGCACTCATGCTTACACGCACGCACTCTGTTTTACTTGGGTTTACACGCGCGTGCACACGAGCGCATACCCACTCAGCAAAAAACTTTGGCATTATCCACGGCATGCACCTTCCATTTCTTGCCTTTCCCTAGCCTACCTGTTGACACACCTCTTTCCATGATGTGTAAATGGCAGCTGACACATGCCACTCTGCTCTAATGAGCTTCACTTCTTTCATACATACCCCCCTTATGATGTCACCTATCTTCTACTCTGTTACTCCCCATATCCTACTCCTACACTCCACTGACTGTGCTCATTTGCTATGTAAACTTGGGATTCACTATCTTAACGCTCATTTACATAGGATTGCCTACTAATGCTTGGTTACATGTCTTAGACTGAGCTTTCCCCCTTAGCAACCTCTACTCGGTGGCCATGTTGTCTTCAGCCTGCCATTCCCTTGCATCGTACATTAACAATTTCAATAAAATCCACATTTGTGGGTTTTAATTTTTAGTATTCTGGGTTTTAGAGTGCAGCCACGTTTGCGCGGCTCTGCGCTATGCTTAAACATTGGTAATCGATGAAAAAAATATATATATTTTTGTTTTCATATTGCATCAGGAAACATTTCACATGGCCGTATATTTGGCCATTGGCATGCTTCCTGCACTGGATGCAACCTTTATTTGGAGCTGTCACGGCTCCGTTTTGCTATTTGCAGAATGGTACTCAGTTGTCAAATGAGTACATTTCTGCAAATAACACTGCTCTTACTCAGACATGTTTGGGTTTCCTAAATCACAAATCTACCTCATTTGCATGCCTTTCGCCTGCAATTGAGGTAATTTGCATATCCCAGCCCTGTCCGTGTAAGAGCCGTTTTAGGAGCTCTCTTACACGCCCCTACAGGCTGTTCCTGGATTGCTCGTCGGACATGATGGCTGGATGGAGTCTTACTCTACTCTAAGCCTCCGTGCAAGCCTTCGTGAATCTGGCCCAACATGTAAACAATACTGCAGAATCCTTACAGACTTGGGGAAAAGAATACCCCAACCTAATAAGCTGAGTTAACCATAAATGAGCTTGATGGCCTGTGGAAAAAAACTGTTCTTACATCTGTTGTTTTGGTGCATATTACTCTATAGCGCCTAGCTGATGATAATAGTTCAAAAATATGGTGGCCTGGATGTGAAGGGTAGTGTTGATGATCTTCCCTGCCCTTTACATTTTTTTTTTAGAGGAAAATTTATATTTTTTTTAATGATGTTAATCATGATTTCCTTTGTGCATATTTAGACTTACAGATTAGATTTAATCTAAACTGGATAATACAAGAATAGCAATTTTATCCTGGGATTAAATATGACAAAAAAGGATAGACATATCACACATAATACTGCAAGACATTGGAATAAGCTGCCTTTCCATATTAAAAAGTAAGTGAATAATAAGTACATTTAAGAATTCTTGACAATTGGGTAGGGGGTCAGGCATTTAATATGAACTTGAAGGAGTCAATTTTTTTGAATGCCCTTCAGGAGTCAGTTTTGCTTTCAGTAAATAAAATATAATGTGAAATAAGACAAACTGCTTCTCAGTTTAGGACTAAAAAATAAATGATAATAATAAGCTTGGTTTCTTTTGGAGAACTCCTGAATAAGACTCTCTTCAGACTTCCAAACTCATTCAGAAAGTTGTATGTCAAGGAAATTCATTGCTATAAAGAGAAACATGAATCTGTCTTGTAAAGAACATGCATTTAATGAAGTTTACCATGGATGCAGTACATCTTCCAATCAGAAACATGGCCTTGATTAACTGGGCACAGTAATATCAGTAAAGACATAATACTGGCTTAATTTAGATTGTGAAATAGTACTGGGCAAAGGCAACTTAATATTGTTTTAACTGCTATGGAACATTACTTAAATTCATTTTGGAAAGTAATACAATAATTTCAAGTTTTCAGACCATAGGATTAACATAGCACAACTTGCTGCTTTGACCTGCCCTCTGCATTCTCAGGGAATATTAAGAAGGCATTCTCCTTCTAATGGGCAACACATGCAGTACAATACTTAGGAACTGTTCTTTCTCCCTCTCTAGAGTTGACTGATGCACTTACTTAAAACATGCTACACAACTAATTGATCATACTCTTGGGAACATCTGACTTTATAAATGGTGCCAAAATTGTTAGCTGTTGGAGCTGTTCATTCTTTTAGATGTTTCACATTATTAACCTCTACTATTCAAATGATACAATTCATGACCTTTAAAATGTTGCAGTACTCATCTTTCCACCTAAAGGCAAATTAAGCTCTTTTTAAAATTACAAATGAGTCTCATTATTCTTCTTAGCTTCAAACCTGCTTGAGCACACAGTGTTCTCTCAGCTCATCAACTTCTTTAATTCTTCTGGGATGTAATGTGATAAGGAGCATAGCTGCAAACCAGAGTCCTATACATGCTAACTTTGTGCATACTTACTTACTAATGCTAAATGAAGAAGTCTTGAAAAAGGCAGGTTGGCTGGTGGCACATTTATGGATTCTCACATACACACACACACACGCACAAACACACACACACACACACACACACACACGCGCGTGTGTGTGTGTGTGTGTGTGTGTGTGTGTGTGTGTTTATGCATGTGTGACTATCTCGGACATGATCCTGCACACACAAAATCATGCCAAAATTTGGATCCCAGCAAACCCTCCCCTTTCCATACCTCACTTCCTCCCTTCTCCTTTCACTTGTTAACCCTTTCTCACCCACTCTCTCTGTAAAGCTTGCCTTTCCTACCTAACCTTCTTAACCCCCAGCTTCCATTACCTGCTCAACTACCCCTTCCTTCCCCTTAAAGATGTCCCATGACAAATTAGTCTGTTCCAAACATCATTTATCAATGCAACAAGTCCTCTGGTGTCTGACAAACAATTTTCCTTATTGTTCACTGTGGATTTATCTTGGAAAACATGTCATGGGGCATAACAGATAAAATATGCAAAGATTTTTGAAAAAAAAATATTTGCAATACTATTTAGTGCATGTTTTTATAGAAATCACTTCTGTACACCATGAAGTATGTTCTCTCATGTAGAACATTAACTAGATATTGTCATATCAATGTCTGGCATTTCTTAGTCAATCCTGCCCTGCCCTACTTAATTACAGTCAGTAAAGCTTAGCAAAACAGTTGACATACCAATACAGGCTTATCCTAGAATATCCTTCCCAGCAGTATGACAGTAAAGAATCTGCCTGAATTTTCTGCTTTCTTTAAACCAAAATACAATTTGTTTTCTGTTACATGCTGTGACAAACCAAAATGCTGCCAGCCCAGCTAGTTGGAATTTTGTAAATAATTATATGTCACTTGAAAATATTAAAATGATTTATATAGAAATGCGACACTGCCAGTGGCCACAGTGGTGCAGTGGTTAGTGTTGTCACCTCACAGCGAGAGATTCTCCAGTTCAATCTTCATCTAGGGTGCCTTCTGTGTGGGGTCTGTATGCCCTCCCTGTGGTTGCATGGGTTTTCTTCGGGTGCTCTGGTTCATAGGTTCATAGGTTCATAGGTTCATACTAGGCTATCTGCCCTAGGGCATTTATAAGCCTAGCCAGAGTGTGTGTGGCTTTCACCACGCCTTAGAATGAGAATACTATACCCATTAGTTTGCTGTGCCTCTGTCCAGCAGTGATACAGAGATGATTCCCGGGGTAAACCTACGATCTCCCATCCACTCGTCAAGATTTCTCTTGAACAGAGTCAGTGTGAGGCTCTGCCTCACATGGACTGGGATTCTGTTCCATAGTGTAGGGAGTCTCTGGGTGATGAATATGTCCCTCCAGCACGTCCTATTTATATCCGTGTTGAGGTTTAAGTCTCTTGCTCGTGGCTCTGGTGGATTTGGATTTTTTGAGGTGGAGCATGTCCATTAATTCTGGGTTGGACATGGCCTTGTATGTCAGGCACAGATCACCTCTGAGCAGACGGTATGCGACTGAATAGAGCTGGAGTTTCTTCAGTCAGGCATCGTATGACATATGTTTGAGCCCCTTTATCCTTTTGTTGAGGAACTTTTGGGGTCTTTCCAACTGCTGCAGGTGTCGGGTAAGGTACATTCTGAATGGGGCGTTGTACTCAATCATTGGTCTGATAAGTGAAGAGTACAGGGAAGTACAATGACCTCTCCTGATCTGGATGTGAATCCCTTCATGATCAGGTGGGCAATGTAGAAGGTCTTCCTAACCACTTTGGCAATGTGAGTGTCAAAAGAGAGGTTACTGTCAACTTGGGTCCCCAGGTCCCTGATAACTTCTTCCGTGTTTAATGGATTACCACCTATGTGGTAATTAGGGGTTACCTTGTTTTTCCCAAAGGGTATGACTATACATTTTTTAGCATTTAGCTTAAGGCCATGGCTCTGGCACCAGTTATCCATTTCTATGAGACATTTCTGGAGGATGTCTGTGTCTGATGGAGTGTCAATTATGGTGCCCAGTTTGCAGTCATCTGCAAATTTTGTCAGCCACAATCCCCCTATGTTTGCCTGCACTTCAGAAAAATAAATGCCGAACATGAGGGGGCCCAGGACTGAGCCCTGTGGGACACCGCTCGTGACAGACTTAGAGTCTGACATGGCACCAGCAACTCTAACCCTGTGTGTTCTGTCCTTGAGCCAGTTTGCAACCCATCTTGTGACATATGGGTTTACATCTAAGCTGGTGAGCTTTTCTATGATGCCCGAGTTGGGTATTGTGTCGAACGCTTTTGCTAGGTCAAGGTAGGCTGTGCGAACTGCCTTACCCTCATCAATGGCCTTAGTGACTGTTTCGAAAAAGTCGACCAAGTTCAAGAGGCAGGATCTGCCCTTCACAAAGCCAAATTGGGTAGGATCCAGTGTCTGTAGGTCCCCAATATCTTTATTTATGAGTTCCATTATGATCCTCTCCATAGCTTTGCAGACAGGGCTCGTCAAGCTTATGGGGTGGTAATTTCCAGGGTCCGTAGAAGCACCGCCTTTGTGGAGTGGGACCATAGTTGGCGTACACCATTCTTTGGGTACATATCCTGTAGTAAGGCTAAGATTAAACAGCAGCCTTATGTGTGGGTTTAGTTCCTCATTGAGTTTGTGTAGCACACAGCCGGGGACACCGTCCGGTCCCATTGATGCTGTGTTTTTCCACCCACATCCCAAAGACATGCTGTAGGTGGATTGGACACTCAAAATTTGCCCTAGGAGTGAGTGCATGTGTGTGTGCCTTCTGTGGAATGTTGGGCATCAGGTTGGCAACGCGACACCGTAAAACTCCACTGCCAATCATGAATGGGCAGGTGATCCGCTGTGGCAACCCCTAACTGGGGAAAGCCAAAAGAAGAAGAATATGATCCATAGGCTTGTCTTACAAATGTAAGAGAACTATATGTTATGTGTATATTAAACCACTGGTGCAGAAGTGTGGATTGAACTGTATGTTATGTACTGAGCTTCAAGAATGCAACCACAGTGTACCCTACTGGAACAGAACAGAAGTGTATATAAACTATATTGATAGTAGAAGTTGGAACGTACAGAGTTAACTTGCAAAACCTCAAGAAATTAAGTTAAATGTGTTTTTAGATGTGCTATAAAAAAGTTAGTTTCATTGCAGCAAGCAAACACAATGTCTAGAGCTATGGGTTTTCCTATTGTCTTGAAACAGAAATAATTACTAGTTTTCAAATGTAAAGTGTTTTATATTGCTCTGTTACTTCCTAGTAGCTGCACATCTGAGAGATAAGTATTTTTGATACAAAGATGTTGGTTTCTGTTAGCCTGGGAACAGAAGACAGGTGACAAAGATTGATGTAATCCAGCTGACCCAGCAGTAATGTTTTGATATTACTTTGGGAACTCTGTCAGAGATTGTGCATTTTGTATTTGTCTTTGGACCTGGAAATACCCTCTCATCAGCACTTGCATTGCTAATAGTAAGTAACCAGGGTACAGTAATCTATCTTAGATATAGATAAGAATATAGTAAAGATTAATGTAGGTGTTTTCTGTATTTATTTAAGACTGTCCTGCAATGTTGTTTTAAAATATTTCTTGTAATTCTGAACTCTGTAGTCACTTTGTTGAGTTGTTGGAATATTGTCTTGTCCTTTTATTATTTATTATTAAATATATTTAAACCTTTTAATTGTGGCTGGTTTGTTTAGAGATATTTAAGCTCTTAGCGTACTTGCATATGTATTTGCTGGCACTGTACAGGCCATTCCTAAATAGCCTTGGAAGTATTGGTCACACTTACCATTTGGATAATAGTGACATTACACAGTAAGATTGGACACTCTTTGGCAAGGGCCTTAATAGTAGCTGATAAGTAAAGGTGGATGGTCGTAGGTGGTACTACCTTATAGTCTGGGCATGAGGAGGCATAGCTAGTAAACCTGTATCAGCCTTTCCCAGGTGTGTGTGTGTTTGTATATAAATCATATCTCAAAGAGTGTGTGTGTGTGTGTGTGTGTGTGTGTGTGTGTGTGTGTGTGTGTGTGTGTGTGTGTGTGTGTGTGTGTGTGTGTGTGTGTGTGTGTCAGCTACTTAGGCAGGGACATGAAGCACTGGTTGGACAGAGAGGGTGCTGGAGGTCTTAGCTTAGCCACTCGGCTGAGATCTTAACCCTACAGCTGTGCCAGTGGGTAGTCTTATTGGGGATCTGGAGAAAGAGAAAGAAACCAGCCCCCGACTGACTGTGATCTTTGTGTGCTCTTAAGGGAAATTGTACTTTACTGTGTGTGCACTTGTCATCCTCCCAATGTGTACATCCCTCACTGGTGCTAGTGGTGGGGACTGAGGTTCCTTGATTACTGGGCCAGTGCAGGCATGTTACATATTAATTGTTTGACAGTGGTGGGCTACCCACATCACATATTAATTGATTGATAGTGCTGAGTTATCCACATCACATATTAATTGGCTTGTAGTGGTGTGGATATTGAATTCCTGTAGCCAGTGTACAGTGGTCACTGCAGGTGTTTGTACTCTAAGTCAGCCATACAGTGAACATTTGGAGTTTATATCACAATTGTTTTATTTTTTTGTTAGCTTAGTTAGTCAGGGAGAGCAGGCAAGTATGTCAGCAGAGGAGTATGGCAAACTGACAAGGAGACAGTTGGTTGAGATGTACCAGGCTACAGGACTGGTGCATGCCATCCTGACTAAAGCAGACATGATTGCAGCTTTAGTCACAGCTGCATCAGAGAATAATAACCAGGAGGACAATCATACTGGCCATAGAGATGTACAACTCTCAAAAAATGGGCAGCTCAACCTTTCCACAGAGGACTTAAAAATCCGTCTGGAGTTAGAGACTTCAATTGGGGGCCAAACATTTGGAACTAGAAGCAGCAGAGAGACTGAGACACCTGGAGGCTGAGGAGAATGAGAGCCAAAGGCAACATGAAAATGAGATGCTGACTCTTTGCCAGAGTCATGGAGGTGATGGGGAAGGGAGTAACTGAACCCCAGAAGCAACAAAGGTCAGTAAATTTCTTCCACAATTTACAGAGGGTGATAATTTTGATAGTTTCAATCATGTGTTTTAGAGGGTATGTAAACAGTATAATGTTGACCAAGGGCTCTGGATACAGTCCCTGACCCCCTTACTCCATGGTAAAACTGTAAATGTTCTTTCCAAACTGTCTGAAACTGACTGTTTAAATTATAATGCTGTAAAGAACTGTGTGTTAGAATTTTTTAAGTTAACACCTGAAGCTTATAGGAAAAGGTTTCATGAGCATAGATGTAAAGAGGATGAAAGTGTGTGTGAATATGTTGATGAACTAAGCACTTATTTACATAGGTGGCTGAGTGGATTTCAGGTCACCACTTCTGAAGGACTGGCAGACCTTTTGTTAAGGGAACAAGCCCTTAGCACTTTGCCTGAGGACAAGAGAATCTGGTTAGCTGATAGACAATGAATACACTACTGTAGATGAGTTGGGGAAGAAGGGAGACCTTTACCTAGGAAGTAGGGCATCACTGCACAGGAAAGAGACACCCAGTGCTGCTCATAGGTCTAAAAGAACCCATTGTGGGCAGCCCAGACTGCCCCAATACTCTGCAGTAGCAGGGGAAGCCGCTAGTCCAGTTACACATCAAGGATCAAGGCTTAAATGTTTTAAATGCAATCAGTGGGGCCATGTATCATATAGATTTCCATGGAGGCAAGGTGGGGAACAAAAGGTGGGAGAGCCAGTAAGTGGGAATGACAAAATACCAACAGTAGGTTATCTTCAGACAACAAGGGTACCAAACTACCACAAGAAGTTGTATCTTATTTTAGTGAATGGGAAAGAGGCCATGGCTAAGAGAGACACAGCCTCTGACCTAACCATTATGAAGCCTGCAATGGTTACAGAGGAGCGCTACCTGCTTGGGTAGTCTACTCCAGTCACAGGTTTAGGAGAGACCCCATTGCAAATACCTTTGACTAGGTTTCACATTGAATGAGAAGGTGGAAAAGGAAGCCAGCAAGTAGGTGTATTTGAGGATATCCCTGCAGATGTCCTGATAGGGGAAGATTTTGATAATGTAGTACCATGTGTGCATGCAGTTACATGCAGTCTCACTTTGAAACAAGCATGTGGGTCTGGTAGCTTGGGGAAGACCAAGACAGACCGCACACTTGTAGCCAGGACTGGTGTGGTGGTTACTTGAGGGAGGGAGCTACCTTGTAGCAGTGAGACTAAATTTGAACCACAGCTGCTTGTGGGTACTGATGTTCCCTTGGACAGAGTGACTGCAAGGGCAGAGGTGAGTAGTAGTACCCAGACTGACAGTGAGGCACTGCTGTCAGAGAATACCAGACTTCCTGTGGAAGGGGAGCTGGGAAGGGTTACAAACAGAGAGTTGAGACAGGCTCAGTTCTCAGACCCTACATTACAGGGCCTGAGGGAAGTAGCTAGTGAGGTACCTGATTCTCAAGGGAAGGGGGGATCTGTATACTGGGACAAAGGGTTACTTTATAGAGAGTGGACCCCGGAGGGAGGGCTAGAGGGTGAGAGAATACAGTAGTTTGGTTGGTAGTGCCCAGAGTCTACAGTCTGGCAATTCTAGCTATAGCCCATGATATTCCCTTTGCAGGTCATATGGGCATAAAACATACAAAGAGACATATTATGCAGAACTTCTATTGGCCTGGGATTTCCAAAGATGCAAAAGGGTATGGCAGGACCTGTGAACAGTGCCAAATGGTAGGCAAGACATGAGACAAGGTGAAAACTCCTTTGATGCCTTTGCCTGTGATTGAGAATCCATTTCAGAGGGTAGCTATGGATACTATGGGGTCTCTGAGTGCCACAAGTTCCACAACGAAAAAGTATATCTTAGTGGTAGTAGATTAGCTACTAGATATCCTAAAGCAGTGACTCTGTCCTCCATTGAGGCAGAAAAGGTGGCAAATGCTTTGTTAGAGATTTTCAGCAGGGTAGGTTTCCCAGAAGAAATACTGATTGACAGATGTGCCAATTTCATGTCAGACCTACTGCCTTGTCTGTGGAAGTACTGTGAGGTGAAGAACCTAAACACCATCCCCTACCACCCCCAGAATAATGGTCTTGTTGAGAGGTTAAACTCTACACTCAAGTCCATGGTCCAGGCATTTGCAGACCAGTTTAAGAGTAGACAACTATTTGCCCCATCTGTTGTTTGCTTACAGAGAGGTTGCCCAGGAATGGTCCTAGTGGTTAGGATTGAGGATCCTTGATTGCTGGACCAATGCAGGGGTGTCACACATGCATTTATTTTGGACATGTTCCAATGGTACATTTTTTTTTCAATTTTACATTTCCCAACAACATTATAAAATAAGTAGGCTTTGCTTCCTTCAGAAGCCCATCTATACAGGTGTCTCTGTATGATCTAAAGCCATATATACAGCCCATCTATACAGGTGTCTCTGTATGATCTAAAGCCATGTACAAAGCAGATATCTACAGTTGTACTTTACCAGAGTCAGATTTGTACATCTCTCTTTCTCAGTAGTTTGTTGTAACTAAGCTGAGCTGCAAGATTAGGCAACTTTATAACTTTATGTCATTGTCAGTATTAATTTAATTTGCTTGATATTTACCAAAATATGAAGTTTATTTATAATCTGTTGAATTATTTTATTGGTTTGTTATTAAAGGGAGCTTAATAGAAGGCTTAATCATTTGCAAGAGGAATTAGACTGGAAAGTTTTCATGTCAAAGTGAAGATAGTTAATGAAACCCTTAAAGCAAACTGGCCCCAAAATAGAGCTTTAAATGACATTTGTGATTTTGTTTGTGTGGATAACTTAGTAAACTGTCAGCAAAGCATCTCAAGGAAAAAAAAAACATGTAGAAAAACTGCCTGAGGTATAAAACTTTTTTAAGCTAAGAAAAAAAAATAACAAGAGATCTGGCTAGCCACTTTGTAATAACCAACACAGAAATTGAGCACTTCCATCACTCTACATATAACTTCATCAGAATAATAAAATGCAATTACCATCCACTACATAATCATGGAAATAAATAATGCATCATAAATTTAAAGAGTTCTTATCACTTAAATTTTCTAGAAGAACTATATTTCAGTAAACATTTACTAAATAAACATTCAAAATTATAAACGTGTTTATAAAAACATCATCAATAATCAACCTCGTAAAAGCATTATAAAATCTGTCAACTCATATAAGACTAGTTATATTTTAACAGTCCCTTAATGCTTGTGTCCTCAGTTAGTCAAAGTAAGATGCAAGCATTCAGCCTGAGTTTCCAGAGACATAGGGATCCTACAGTCCCTAGAACCAAACCAGTTTGGACTTATAAAATGTAAAATATGTCTGCTAATCATAACTGATTTATTTGAAAGTCACTGAAGCATAGCGTAAATAAGGATAAATATGTGCACGCTGCTTAATATGATTTAGCTAAGGCTTTTGTTACTATTCTCGTCTCTGGAATTATCAGTAACACTCGTCAATTTCTATAAAAATATCTGCAGGACCTAAAGGATCGCCAAACGGCTATTTTACTCAATCAGAACTAATGGAACACTATTCTCTAAAAGACTTATCAGTGGTTTACCAGGAATCTATGCTGGTACTATTTCTATTTGGCATCTACTTCTCTTGCTATTCATGCTCCTAGATGATTGGAATCTTGGAACTACCACTAACTTTCTGAAGATATTCAGATCTACCTAGACTAGACAGCCTAGCTCAAGCAAACTTGTGTTAGGACTATGGTTTAAAATATCTTGCCAAAAATGTAGCATTGCACAGCATGAGAAACAGATACTATCACACATTTGCCATATTACCGATATCCCTACTTAATATAAGACATTTTATTTGAAAGCTAGGCAGGTTCATTAGCAATGAATTCTTCATTTGCTACCACATATCTTCAATCAATAGGAAAACTTTTTATGTTGTCCTTCTTTTTGTTAAAGGCATCTTTCATTGGGCCTGTACTAGAATATAACACAGCATTAGCCTCCCATGTTTTCCATATGAGTTCCTACTGTGTGATCTGTGCTTGGCCTATCAAGCTGTAACTACCCATTCCTGATTGAGCAATAGCTTAAACATAAACAGAAACATAAACTGATGGAAACACAAATACAAGATAAAGGAACCTAACTCTATACTGCACAATAAATAGGGCTAGCTGGCATGACAGATAACTCTCCCAAAGAATTCCCCACCTCTGGAGCAACTCATACTTTATGTAAAACAAACATGCTCCCCACAATCATTAAACCAAACTTAGACAAACAGAGAGGAAAATGATGAGTTTTCTCTGTTTAAGTTTGGTTCTTGTTGACATGGGATAATAGCTCAGTGGATGTACTAGTGTGATTACAGTGACTAGTCTTTAAAAAGACTAACTGGGCTATTGTCTTGTAACAACCTATGAACTTATGAACCCATATGGTGGAAGTGATAGTGGCATGTATTCATATGTGTTTGGTGTGTTTTTTTTTTTTTTTTTGCATTTGAGAATAAGAATAATTTCACCTTTCTTCCCCTGTGTTGGAACTGTTGAAATTAAAGGGCTTGATGAGTACAGCCTGAAAATGATATCAGAATAATGAGATAAAAATTCCACTTTAGTCTGTTGGTAATAAATGCTGGAAAATAATGGAATAGATATTCCCCAGGATTCACTTATCATCCGTGTAAGACTAGATTAGTCTTACACGGAAGAGCCAGTCCAAGAGTAAGATGGCAGCGAGCCATGCATATTAATGAGGGTGCGCTGCCTCAACTCTAAGGTTAACATGGAGCATGCACGAGTGAAGGGGGCATGTTGGACTGCCGAGCAGTCCAAAAATCCATGCCCCTGTAAGTCTGATACTCGGGAAATGTCTACTTACATGAGCGTGTCCACTCAAATGTGTACATACCCAACACTACACTCCCCCACAATCTAAACCCCTGTACAATTAAAAATGTAAAAATTTTTTTTATTATTTCCGATATAGCTGCCCGTATTTGCGCATATTTCCATGGGTTTGCCCATTGCTTAGCTACAGTTAGCAGTTTAGACACCGAAGAGGATAATAAGAAACTTATATGCAAATGAAACAAAACAGCAGTAGCGTGGTGGTAGAGCCCTCACACAAAGAGGAGGCATTCCTGGTTCGAGTCCCACCACTTCCACTTCCCCCTCTATTTTCTGTTGGAAATCTGTATATAAAAATAATTCCTGACATTTATTATTTAAATTTTTGTAAAAAGCATTGAAATGGCCTATGTAGTAGTAGTGAACGAATTTTATATATGTATATATATATATATATATATATATATATATATATATATATATATATAT
The DNA here is from genome assembly GCF_019279795.1 of Protopterus annectens. Taxonomy (NCBI): domain Eukaryota; kingdom Metazoa; phylum Chordata; order Ceratodontiformes; family Protopteridae; genus Protopterus; species Protopterus annectens. The sequence goes on along the minus strand of NC_056734.1, from coordinate 32,920,558 downwards.
ATATATATATATATATATATGTAAGAAGGTGAAATGGTTATGCATACTGATGGATGCATGAGTAACGTATCTTAAGCAATGTAAAGCACTGCTAAGCAAAGTTTACCAGTATTAAGCATATTTAAATGTAATTGCTTGTAGCTGAGCACTGCGTTAATTAGCGCAATAGCTTTGCACGGAGCTGGGCATCGTGCAAACTAGTGCAAACAGAACATGTTTGCGCATAGCTGCGCACCGCGCTATCCAGCACAACGTTGGGCAATGTCGAGCAACGTAGAGCACCGTAGAGCAATGTAGAGCACCATAGAGCAATGTAGAGCAACTTAGAGCAACGTCGGGCAAAGTTGAGTAAAGTCGGCTAAACACAGCCACACCTCCTAGCCGACATCTGGCCAGTAGTAAAATAAAAAGCAATGACAGGGCTCAAACCCCGGATACTGTGCACCATAATCACAGTACTGAACCACTAAGCCATGACAGCATTTCACAACCATGCACTTTCAACACACACATACATATCAATGGAAGTTTACCCAATGCTAAGCAGGTGTGCCTTCAGCTGAGTTTTGTCAAAACTGGACAATCGCAAATAAGTGTGGAAAATGAGGCATATTTAACCTCCATTGGCGGGAATACTTGCCATAACTGGTTGTAGCTCCCATCTGCAGGCAGCATGGCCGGTGCTGGAGAGGGCTCTTGATTTCGAGCATAACGTTGGGGCATTGAGGAGTCAAAAGTAATGGTTTTTCTCCTTGTCCATAATCATGAGGATAGACTCCTGTGGGGCCAGTACCAGGACACCCAATACAAAGCGGAAGCCTGGAACCGTCTAGCTCATGAACTCACCAGTGCCACAGGTGTCCCTCGGACTGGTGAGCAGGTCAGACACCACCATGCAGACCTGAAGAAATGCAAGGAGGATCAACTGGACCAGTGGATCCAGGATGCCTGTGGGATGGAAAATGCCCCACTACTGAGTAAGTAGCCATGGAATTAAGTATGTAAGAATTGTTATTCTAGTCTATACTATGGATAGGTATGTCTCAACATCACTTCATTTACTTCACAGCTGCAGGTATCTGCGCTGCGAACCAGCAAGCCTATGCAGATAGGCTGCTAAGGCTGCGCCACCAGGCAGGTTAGTAATTATTCTGCATGTACTGTTTTATAAAATAAACGAGAGAGCCTCTAGAATCTAGAAAAGTGTTTTAAGTCTTTAATAAAGGTATAATTCCTGGAGTGTGTCTGTGTCATTTTCTTTGATATGTTGTTGTACTCTTGCATTATAGAAATAGTACTGTTGTATTAAGGGCTGTTAACCCACACTTCGGTAGGCCCATATAAAGTGGATGAAGGGAGTGCCAGTAGTTTTTAAGCATATTTACAGTCCTCAACTGTTGGTTCATGCCCAGCATGTGCAGGTTAATCTGGCACATGAGTAGCTTGGTATTGTGTTCCCCAGAAATGCCAGTGTACTGCCAGAAATGTAGGGAGCTGTTAACATATAACTGATAATTTCACCTGAACATATCTAGATAATTATAGGAAAGTAGAGCATGTCAGTGTACCATCTCAGTAGCAGTGTGTCTGAGCAACTCACAAAATATGTAGCAGTAACATCTGCAACCCGGACAGTTTGTATGTCAGATACAGCTCATGTATATAAAGATCTAGCAAAACCCATTTCACAATTTAAGGACAATTGGGTAGTGTAATAATACAATTAGGGGACATAGAACTGCAGTTAATAGGAATGTAGTGTAAACTAGAAGGATATATAAGTTGTTAATGGAGCTATCTTTTCCCACCCTACTGTATGTGCATAAAAATGCAATTCCACACCTCAATGGGTATGTCTAATCTCAAAACATTTGTTGGGACATATGTCCTATTGGTTTATAAATATCTGCATTTATTTTGATGCGTGTGCCCTGTTCAAATACCACAATATTTGTGGCCTATTGCCATCAATTAAACCTGCATGCTGTTGTGATGTCCACTGTTGTTCTATATATGTATGTGTTATGCTTGCTGTTCAACTGTTGGAACTCTGGTGTGTTGGGTTAATGGGAATACTTCTGCATGCTGTTATAACTAATTGAGAATGCTGTTGACTGTTACTAACCCATATTTTCATTAAAACCTCCAAAACATACAACGTATGGGAAGGCCGGTCCCAGCAGACCCACCTGTCCCACCTCAGATGGCGATGGCACCTGGCACCAGCAGGTCTGGTGCCCAGCCTGAGACCTCCTCCTCCATTGGCCCTGTGCCACCTTTGGGTGGAAGTGCTGCAGGGGATGGGGCTCTTCCCCCCCATGCAAGCGTGGGCGGAGGAGGGCCACCTATCACCCTCTAAACAGTCTGTGCTGTGGTGCGTAGAGAGATCGAGTGTTCTGCCACTGATCCTCTACGCCAGCTTGAGGCACGAGTGGCGTGACTCATGGGTGAGCCTGCCCCTCCTACGCAGCCCCCAGCACAGCCACATTCTGGGCTGTGAAGGTGCAGTGGTGACTGCCCATGGGTGGGGATCTCAGTTCTACTGTTGCCATCTGTGGGCTCATGGGCTTGCAATTTCCAAACATCCTTCCCCGTCAATGGTGTTCACCCACCACATGTGTCATATTCCACCCCTGTATGCATCTTGTTTGTCTTGTCTGTTTACCTCTCCAACATACCTCCCCAAATATACCTACTTCCGCTATCCCACATTCCACTCTCACCTGAAAAAAAAAAGGGCAATCTGCTCCCAAAAAAAAAAATGCATCCCATACATAGCTGCCCATTTTGCACACATGTTTGCTGGACACATAAAATGTAATTTAATTGGCAGTACAACATACTTTGTTGTCCTCACCCCTCTCTCAGGGGTGTAAGGTTTCATATTTCCCTCCAAATTTATTGCATATGCACAGCTGTTGCTGTTAAAGAAATGGGCAGCTATGGACCTTCCCTACACCCGTCCTGCACATCCTGAGCTGTTTTCCCTACTGTCTTTCCCTCTTTTGTGCCCCTTTTTCACCACTTTCCTATCTCCTCATTTTCTTTTCTTTTAAAGAAATGAGTGCTGGGGTTAGCGGGAGTAAGCACTTTTAAGCAGTAGTTAGTGGGTTTGTGCAAGTGTGTGCTTCTGTGTGCTTAGCTAAGCATTGCTAAGCATCATGCAAATCTGCTTACAACTGCTTAAAAGTGCCTTAATCACTCTGTATGTGAGAGCCCTTGTTCTGCTCAGCAGCAAAATAAAACACCTCTGTCAGTCTTGAACCTGGGACCTTGTACACACTGCACTGCATGAACTACCACTAAGCCATGGTAGATATGCAGCACATTGGTTCTGAAATAAATATATCATGCATCAGAGTGACTGAATGTAAAGGAAAAATAGGAATGCCATAACACACAACTTGTTCTGTGGATCTTTACCAGCAGTTGTTGTGGAATTGCATTACATGACTGTGATAAGAGAAGCAGCCATTCTAGCAGGAAATAATGTTACAGCAGCACTTTACAACCCCCACACAGTATCATAGCTGGACAAACACTGGCATATCTGATTAGGGCAGAGGCCATACCTCCCAACTGTGCCTAATTTTCAGGGATGTTCCTGATTTTTAAACAAATTTGAGCTGTGTCCATCTGAATCCCTCTGAAAAGTACTGACTTTGGCCAGAAAGGTGGTGATGAATAATGACAGTAAGTAAGAGTTAGACAGTGCTTGTACTTCAGAAAAGGTGTATTAATCCATATGTTCTGGTTCTCTGAAAGTCCAAACTTAATGGCACTAATATTTTAAAGGTGTACCTCACTTTTACCTACTTTTCCCTGAGTCTGTTCAAATATGTACCTGAGTGTTTGAGAGGCCTGGCAGAGGCAGAAACACACAGGCATATCAGCTTTTCTGCCATTAGACACTGTGCAAATAGCTTTGGAAGGAGTTCCAGAAGCATACCCTTATGTAGGAATACAACACTGAAATACCAAAGGATGTAGCCATGTACTGGTAGCAACCAACTGTAACAATGCCATTGTTCCAGTTCTGAAAAGACCGGTGTGGTGCACAGACAAGGAATAACAGGCTAACCTCTGGCTACCATGTGGATAGGTCCACAGTTGGGAGCTATGCAGACAGACCACTTGCCTTGATAAACTAACAGGTACACAGCAATCCTTTAAGTCCAGCAAGATAAAATTCACACAATAATACATAATGCTGTCTGTACTTCTGCACCCCTACCCAAATGTAGAATATACTTGTGTGTTCAGGGTCTACCAATGATGTAGGTAGGCATACTCAGTACTGAAATTTGTCCAGTTTTCTTGAGCACCCTGTGCTAATGTCAACACTAAAAAAGTACATACTGTTCAGAAGTGAGTAAATTAATATTCACAGTATAGCAGTTCACAAACAATTCATGTGCCAAAGGACTACATCTCAATAACTAGTTTTGTATGGCAGTTAATTGTACAATTAGAAAAGAAAGTACATACTCCCATATATCTTGGGTTAGCATTTTGAGGGGTGAGTACAATTCTACACTGACAAGTGTGTACTGGAAGCAGCAACATTCAGGTCTGAGTACAACATTTAAATCACTGGCTACACCCCTGGCTTCAGATATAATAACTATACCAACCTTCTGCCTTAAACAGCGATGTCTACAGCAAATAAGCATGATCCCTATCTTGGAAAGCTGAAAGGGCCACGCCTACCTGAGTTAGCAATTTATAGCATTGGGTTGCTATGACAGTGATTACTGCAATTACCACACAGCAGGCTGCGTGCAATTAGCAAATGGTGGCCGCCAATTGGTGCAGAGGCCATCACATGCACATGTGCAAATACCTACAAAAGCAGGCTGTAATTGCTGCCAACAAACTCAATCACTATATTGCAGAGACTGACAGAGAGAGATACAGTGAGATAGAGAGAGAGACAGTGAAAAGCAAAAGGAAAAAGGAAAAGAAATAATACCAACTCATACAAAGGAAAGGTATGTAACAGATATGTATTTACTGGCATGTAGTAGATGTTTTTGATGAGTACTCTACATAATGTGAACCATTCATATGTGGCAGCAGTACGTATCTATGCACAGATGTCCTGCTTAACTACTGCCATGGACAATTCAGTGTGTACCTGTGGGCAGTGGGACATAACTGTGAAATGTGTAGCTCAGCATTAAATGTCAAACATCTGATCCATGTTATCTGTGTTCTCTACAGTAGTGTGGTCAATGGCTGTTTGGGGGATTAGCCCAAATATTTATATAAACATGGGTGTGAAAGAGTAACACATGCATGATAGTCATGTAGCTTAGCATTGGCAACTGCTGTACCAGGCTAGTACACTAATGTGTCATATATATTAACATCTGTATATGTGCATAAAGCAAGGGACATATTGCAAATGTATGTGAAGGGTGGACATATATATGTTGGTGAAGGTTGTTATGTGCATATTTGTATGTAGGTTTTAGTGTGTGAAAACAAGACAGCATACAGTGCTAGTATATGACATGTGGTGGTTAAACACTGTGGGTGTTTTGTTCAGTTTGCAATGTTGCAGCCAGTGAGGCCTGCTAAAACTAGCTGGGCTGAGACCACTTTCAATGCATTTCTCACAAGACTGTGTGATATTATTACATTACTGTATACCTCACATCCTTTGTATAATTGATATTCCCACCATCAAAGGTGGACTGTATATGTGCCTATATGTATATGTACACCAATGGATGTGTATATGTATATATATATATATATATATATATATATATATATATATATATATATATATATATATATACACACACACACACACACACACACACACACACACACACACACACACACACACACACACACAGATAGAGTCATATATACTCATACACACTCACATCTACTTGTTGCAATAGATTCTATGTAAAGTTGACTGAGTGTGATGGTCAATGTGTTGGTGAATATGTCAAAGATGTGTATTTGTGAGATAGCTTAGTGGGAAACTGTTTCTGTCATGGTATTATGGGTCCTTGCTTTGATCCCAGCAAAAGCTGTGTATGCTGTTGCTAGGCAGATAAAGCACTATGGAATATAGTCTGATGTAGTCCCTTGGTGTTAACTGGGGTGTGTCACTGGAGGCTAAAGCACTACATGTATGCTTATTGATTGTTACCAATGTTGAATCCAAATCCTGTATGTACTGTAGTACTACTTTACTTGAAGCTGTGGGCCTAAACAGCAAAGTATGGTGTATGTCCACATTGCTTGGAACCACTGTTTTGTGTGGTCCCTGTAGTCATCACAGACTACATTCCTCAAGCTTATGGTTTTATAAGTACTGACACACAGTACTGTATGGTACAGACGTAAAGCTTATCTGGGTTGCCATACCTTTGTGTCTTGTAATTATGTCTGATGTGTGTGTGGGTATGCCTGTAACATGTCCTCTGCCATATGTGTGTTACAACATATAACTGTGTATATAGCAATATTTATAGTTTATTACAGCAGTATGGCACCTATATTCACAATTATGCACATATTTTGGCCACAGGTTTGCCATCAACAAGTTGTGTGGTATAATGGTAATACTGTAACTGGACCTTACAAACATTGCGATGGATGACATATTTCTTTATGCATTGGCTTGATTTATATCTGCTGTGGCTAGGTGGTGCATTGTGTCACATACAGTGTTTCAGGTACTCTTGAATAGTCTTATATAGTGATTTTATTTTGTTGCTGTGCAGAACATGGTTTATTATATAGAGCATGCCAGGCACTTTCAAGCAGTTGTGGGGTGACCACTGATAAGTGGTAGTGAAAGTGTTTAATCTCAGTCACCTAATAGGTTGCTATATATGGCAGCTCAGTGATATCTGAACTGTATAATGTTAAATGTGCCATATGACTTGCTCATACATATCTTTTCTTTATGTCTTCCAGAGATCATGGCACACCATAGAAATCCTAGCTGCAGTAGTGCTGAAGATGAGATTCTTACCAGCTGTATGATTCAGCACTACAGCCTACTATTCTCCAGAACCAGCCAAGACCAGCAGGAGCGTACTGCAATGTGGCAAGATGTTGTCCGGAGGCTTAACGAGGTAGGCCTGCATAACCAGACATATGAGCAGGTACACCACCACTGCAGTGATCTACTTAGATATGTCTGTCAGCATGCTTCGGATGTACGGAGACAACAGCTTGCAACAGGTGGTGGGGTTGACATCCACCCCCCTCACCAGAGTGGAGGAGCTGCTCCTGAGCCTGGTGGCACCTGCCCAACAACAACAGCAGCAGAAATTTGCCATGATTGAGGTTGGAGCCCCCCAGCAAGAACACATGGAACATGTAGGTAACATGGCATATCTGTAGACTACTGTTACCTCTATTGGTAGATCATGCATATGTGAGATGTGTACTGTGTAGTTAGAAGATGTGGAGCCTGTTGTTGTGCAATACTGATCATTTGGAACATAATCTGTAGGCCTGTGAATGTAAACTGTTCTACTGTAAGATTGCAAACCCACAGTAGCAATGCCACAGTTGTCGCCACTGACAAACTGTTTCATATCCATGTAGGTCCCTCTGGTGTGACAGCAAGGCAGCGGACAGATGCTGGTGAGTGTGTTCTACATTTACTATTGCAAATAAAAAGTGCATTTCATAGTTAAGGTGTAGGCCATGTATACATGTAATGCACCTACCCATAATGCATGCTGTGCATGTTTGCTGTGAGACCACGCACATCTCACTAATGTGATTAGCGGCCTCAAACATATGCAATACACAGACCATCTCAAATAAATGTAGGTACAATGTAGTGACCATTGGATAGGCAGAGTTGATACACAACATGCACATAACATACACAACTATGTCATACATAGAACATGTTAACATGCTACACATGAAGGATTCACAAACCCTCTGTAAAGTCACACTCCAGTATCCCAATTGTCATACACACAGCACACATAATATACCTGAGGGGTAGAGGCCTATCATGGGGCAGTGAATCACTCTGCAACACACAACATATTCATGTTAGGGAATGCTCCTTATTGGCCTCCTTACAAACCCATGTAACAACTGGTTGTGAAATGATGAATGTAGCCATGGTAGTGCAGTTCTGGTACAGCATGATAGCTGCTGGTTTGGGACACATTTGTAGCCTTGAGTGACCACATGATGCTTCATGATGATGGCTTATGGTACTACACCCCATTCAGTTATTGTAACCACAGTACTGCACATAGCTTTCATTGCTATACACCTCAATGTTGTGTGTGTGCAAACATATGCACCTGTAAACAATATGTAAACCAATCACCATTTGCACAACTGACACATACATGTCTTGTGATGCTATTGAGTGGCTAGGTCATATGACACACATCTGGTATGTGTGATGTTTAAATTTGCAGTTGTGTTTTAGCATGCCATGCCATTGATGACATTGGCATGTCCACAATATGATCTACACTCACCATACCTTCTGTACATTGGGTATGTGGACCAATGGTATTCCATCAGTTATACATGCACCACTGATCTTGTGTGTATACACATCACGCATGAGCTAAAACTGTGTCCACAATTATTTGCTAAAGACACAGAGGCTCTAATCAGAATTGGATATCTATGTGACACACAGATACACATCCAGCCATGGTATGTAGACCCGTGAGTGATGGTGCACAGTACATTACAGAGTTTTGAATACTTGCACAGCAATGTTGTGTTCATGTATGCATTGTGTTCCAGTGGGAGGCCAATCACTGAACAACAACACACATGCATCAAAGCCATGTATATGTACCTGTGCATGTGTGCATGTGGTCTGACATTATGTACAGGTCTTAAAGTGTGTTTCCTGTTTTCATCTCACAGGTGCTGAAGTGGGGCTGGTTCAGTGCAGCAGGGAATCTGGTGTCACTGACAGAGATAGTGATAATGAGGATAGGTGTTTTGAGGCACAGGTAGGTTTGTCAGGGTCTGTTTTCGGGCCACCAATTGACAGTACACAAGTTTCCACCCCATCCATGCACACAGTCCATCATTACCAATGCCCTTAGCAGAGGAACAGTGTACAGTTGGCACTGGCCAAGACAGTGTGGTATCTATGGCACATGCATCAGGACACAGCAGCCATAGTCAGATGTCTGGAATGGTACCACATATTCAGATTCCCAGGGGTTCTCATCAGAGCACTGCTGGTCATCATGCCCCTGGCAGACGTGCCACAACTCTTACAACCATACGCATGTTCCAGGCTGTCATGGAGGCACAGGCACGTAAGGAGCAGTACACCAGACAGGGACTAAGGGCAGAGAGTGCTCATAACACCTCTGTAAATGACAGTATCTGTGACCTAGCAGGTGCCATACGTAATTACACTGAAGTCATTGATAGACGTTGGGATGAGACATTAGATGTCCTCCACAATGTCATGTCCATGTGTCAAGACAGTGCGGGACAGTTGAGACATCGACATGGACGTATGCCAGCAACATCATCAGCTGGCAGTCACCATGGACGTCCATCAAGTCATAGCCACTCCCGTAGTGCCAGTACCAGCCCCAGCAATGTTGGGGGGGCTGTCCATAGACCGTCCTAGAAGACCACATGTGCATGGCTCTGGCCAGTTCCAGCAGGGACATGGACCCAGTGGACATATGTCAACCTATGAGGATAGTACCCAGTCTAGATTAATACCTGATACTGTCTGTAGCACCCCTACCAGGCACAGGTCCCATATCCATGGCCAGAGATGGTGATGTGTAAAGCCTGCCAGGTACAGTCTGTAGCTGTCCCACAAATCCCTGTATATGGCAGCCACATGGTGGAACTATGTGCATGCAGGCCCACACACATAAACCAGACACCTAGGGCAAACACATACCTGCACACATTACATCCACATTGGCCCATAACAGTACTCTTGGCCCTCACACACACACTGACACACACATTTCGATTGTATGGCTCAATGTAGGCATCTGGCAAACCAACAACACACCCTGTGCATATGATGAAACCTGTGCCATCTCTTGTCATCTGTAACATTGATGCAGGAACAGGCTAACATGGTGCTGATACACAGGGTGACTTTATTACAGTATAGCAATGTTTTAATGTGTAGCATGTTGTCAGCAGTAAAGTGTAATGATATCCTTGAAGGTGTAGCTGAGCAGGCATGATGCATTAAAGCTATAATTATCAATGTAGAATTGTTTACACCAGTGTTTATTCCTATTGTGTATTGTCTGCCCATGTGCCACTTGGCTGATGTGCGTAGTTTTGTCAGCATGTGTTATAGAGTGGACAGTAAGTGTGGGATGTGTGCAGCACACATTTGCAGGTGTACATTTGTGAACATGGTTGAGGTGCACTGTCTGCATGTACATGCATATTGGACACATGGGCAGGGTGACATGCCCTGAATTAGACAGTGTTAGCACTCCATAGTTTCTATTGGTGGCCAGTATGTATTGTACTACACACATTTTGGAACGTGAGTACACGTGTGTGTATGACACGGTTTGACAGTGTGCTGTGGGTAATACTGTTGTTACTATCTATCATTGGTTTGCATTCTGGTAGTATACATAACCTCAACAGCCTGCCCATAAACAATTGTTAGACAATGGCTTGACAACTGACACACAGATGTAGGACACACATTAACATTTGCATCCTTCAAGTACTATTGTATGCCAGTAACAAGTGGTATTCACCTGCACTCAGTCCTGGGACCACTCCTGTTTGGCATATAGCTTTCTTAGGTACAAACAAACACAGTAGGGGTATGTCTGGCCATGTTTGGCAATGCATACTGTGGGCTATAATGCATTCTCCAGATGACACACACATCCTCCAAAAGGGTATCATACAGACAGATACCCGGTGTCAAACCCATGCTGTAAAGCTATAAGCCAAATAAAGCATAGTTATTCACTTTTACAAAGCAATAGTATCCCCAGAGTACCACATAGGTAGTAGCTGCTAAAATGTGGACCAGGTACCGATGTATACATAGAGCCACGTGTTAAGTCATCTCTCCTTTGATAATCACATTTCCAAAGAGTTTTTGAAATCCCTCTGTGGATCACGTGAGCAATAAGGGGTCTGCATGCATATCCACAAAGGTTGTTGCACACCTATAATGAATAGCCATTTTTCACAGACTTTGATGCTTTTGCGCAGGTTTCAAATATACCTCAGGCATAAACCCACACTCACACTATTCAATAGAAAATGTAATGAGTGTATGTGAAATGGATGACGTAGGCCAGGGATCACTGCAGTGGCTAGGCTTGTCACAAGCATACAGATGTGACCTACAGTCTGGAAAGCGGCAGCACACTCTGGCAAAGATAACAGATGTGTTCATGGAGAAAGCAGGGTTCCCACCTATGAAATAATTGAGGTCACATGTATGTATATGTATTTGCCACAAAGCTACCTGACGTGTATTGCACATACATTTGTCATTGTGATATGTCATATAGTAGTAAAAGCAAAAGCCATGACACATTGACCAACAGTCACCAAGTGCAGGTTTCAAACCCCTACCTAACAACATTATGATATTATAGCAGCACACATTTAGATGACACGCCATACACATTATCCACAGGTATATTTGTAGGATGGTGACATCATCAGACTTGACAAAGATGAGTATACCACTTTTAAGGTGTTTCAGTAGTCTCCAAAACAATTGCTTCTCTCCAAGGAGACACACACAGTTGGCAAGTGCAAGATTCAAACCCCTATCTAATTACTTTATGATACTACTGCAGTGTGCATTTACACAACACACTATACACATTACTGGGAGTTCTTCTTTCCACAGGTATATTTGTAGGATGGTGACATCATTAGACTTAACAAAGATGAGTATACCACTTTTAAGGTGTTTCAGTAGTCTCCAAAAAGATTGCTCTTCTCCAAGGAAACACACACACACATGGCTGACAAGTGCAGGATTCAAACCCATATCTAACTACTTTATGATACTAGAGCAGTACACATGTACACAACATGCTATACACATTACTGTAAGTGCTTTTTCCACAGGTATATTTGTAGGATGGTGACATCATCATACTTGACAAAGATGAGTATACCACTTTTAAGGTGTTTCAGTAGTCTTCAAAACGCTTGTTCTTTTCCAAGGAGACGCACACACTCTCATACAGTTGGCAAGTGCAGGATTCAAACCTCTATCGATCTACTTTATGATACTAGAGCAATACGCATTTACAAAATGCACTATACACATTACTGGAAGGTCTTCTTTCCACAGATATATTTGTAGGATGGTGACATCATCAGACTTGCCAAAGTGGGTTACATTAGGTGACATTAGGTGGGCTACACTGAAGGAATTTCTAAACACTTTGGCAATGTGATCATCAAAGGAGAGTTTACTATCTACCTGGGTCCCCAGGTCCATAATTACATTCTCCGTACATACTAGATTACCACTTATGTGGTAATTTGTGGGCACTTTGTTTTATCCAAAGGGGATGACTATGCATTTTTTGGCATTCTGATTGAGGGAATTGTTTTCACACCAGGTATCTGTCTCTGCAAGACCCTTCTGGAGGATGTCTTTGTCAGCAGTAGAGTCGATTATGGACCACAATTAGCAGTCATCTGCAAACTTGGTCAGCCATACTCATCCCATGCTTGCCTGTACCACTGAGCAGTATCTACTGAACAGGTGGGGTCCCAGGACCAAGATCTGTGGGATGCCACTTGTGACTGGTTTAGAGTCGGACATGGCACCCGCAACTCTGACCATGTGTGTTTGTTCTGTGAGCCCAACCTGTGACATAGGGGTTAATGTTCAAGCTGGTAAGCTTGTCCATGATGCCAGACTGGGGAAGGGTATCAAAGGCCTTAGTGAGGTCCAGGTGGGCTGTGTGGACTACTTTCCCCTCCATCTATGTCCTTGGTAACTGTTTCAAAGAAGTCAACTAGGTTTAGGAGGCAGGATCTACCTTTAACAAAGTCAAATTGGGTAGAGTCCAGTCCTGGAGGTTCCCAATGTCTGTTTATGGGTTCCATGATAATTTGCTCCATAGCTTTGCAGACCAGGCTGAGTAGGCCTATAGGGCAATAGTTTCCAGGTTCTGTTGTGCCACCACCTTTGTGGAGCTGGATGACTGTTGCTGTATGCCATTCTTTGGGTACATAGCCTGTGGTAAGGTTGAGTCTGGACAGTGAATGTAGGTCAGGGTGTAATTCCTTTTGGGGCTGGTGTAAGATGCAGCCTGGGACACCATCCAGTCCCATTGATGCTGTGTTATTAGCTTTGTCCATAAAGTCTGGGGCTTTGCATTCTTCTGGGATGGACATAGGCCCTTTTGGAGGTGGGGGGGGGGGCGGTGAAGTTTGCACTGAACTTGTCCACCAGGATGTGGGCAATGTCAGTTGGTTCAGTGTATTTTTTGCCATTTTGCAGTGGCTGACAGCATATTTGAGAGTTGCCACCTAAATGTTTGGTATAGCTAACGAAGGCTTTGTGGTTGTTATTCTTAGATTCATTGGCAATTTGTCTTTAGAAACTGGCCTTGGTTTACTTTATGAGTGATCATTGTTTCTTCCTAATAATGATCAGTGATGCCTTTCCTTTTGTGAAGCTTGCTTTATCATGTGTTAGTTTCCTCCTTCTGTTGTATAGCTTATTTATGGGCAACGACCACCAGATTGGTTTCTTCTTTTTTGGAGCAGTGTGCCTTGGTTTTATTTGGAATGTCTCAATCCATGCATCCCTGTGGATGCTCATAGAATGCACTTGTAAATGATTCTGCAGATTGCATACCATTATCCTATAGCAAGGGGGGTTTGGAACTTTCCACTTTGGTCTTGAGAAGTGTGCAGTTTGCTTTTGAAAATTCCTTCACAGTGGTTTCCTTGACTGGGTGGGGGGGGGGGGGCAGGGTGTGGATGTCCAGTCTGATTACTATATGGTCTGATATTACCAGCGAGGGGTTTATCTCTGTTGTGGAACATTGGTACTCCATGTTGGTGATGATCAGGTCCAGTATGTTGTCACCTCTAATGGGCGTGGTGACCAGCTGTTCTAGGGTGTTTGAGTTTTTAAACTCTAGGAAGCATTGAGCAAAGGACATTGTACACAAGTAATTTGCCCAGTCAATGTTTGGGTAGTTGTAATCTCCTCATATAATGGTGTTTGGTAGGACCTTTATATTTTCCAGTGTTCCCAGGAATACTGAGTGAGGTTCCTGAGACAAGGTAGGTGACCTGTAGTAGGCAACAATCTGATAAACAGCTTTGCCCAATGTTAGTTGCACTTGCATGGGCTCCAAGGCCTCATCCTGTGCCACTAACTTGAAGGTGTGGGTATTCATAAGGTAAGTGGATACACCCCTTCCTTTTGTATTTCACTCTGGGTTTTGGGGCAGAAGATCAGAGAGACTGTGAGTGTTTTACATGGAATATGTCCAACAGCTCTGTGTTTGACATAGCTTTGTATGTTAGGCAGAGATCACCTCTGAGTAGGCGATATGTGAGAGAGTACAGCTGGAGCAGTTTGCGATGGTCTGTGTATGGCATGTATTCTAGGCTGCTAATCCTCTTTGTGAGGTATTTCTGCAGGCTTTCCAGTTGTTGTAGATGTCTTGTGAGGTACATAGCAAAAGGTGCTTGTACTCAATTATGGATCTAGTGAGTGATGAGTAGAGGGGAACAATGTCATCTTCTATTCTGCATGAGACACCTTTTGTGATGAGGTGTACCATGTAGAAGGATTTCCTGACTACTGTGGGGATGTGATTATCACAGGTGTGTCCACTGTCCACCTGTGACCCAAGGTCTCTTATCACACTTTCAGTGTTAAGTATACTACCGCCTATGTTGTAGTTCATGGCGATTTATACCTAGTTTAGTGGGTTTATCTGTAATTCCAGAGTGGGGGATGGTGTTGAAAGTCGTGGCAAGATCTCCATAGGCTGTGTGAACCACCTTACCCTTGTCTACGGTTCTGGTGACTGCTTCAATGATGTCTATCAGGTTTAGGAGACATGATTTGCCTTTTACAAACCCAACATGGTTGTGGTCCAGAGTTTGGAGATTAACAATGTCTTTTTTTATAAGTTGTATGATGATACATTCCATGGCCTTGCAGAGCAGGCTCATCAGGCTAATGGGGCGCTAGTTCCTGGGGTCTGTGGTGGCTTCCCTCTTGTGTAGTGGGATAACTGTTGCTGTGCACCATTCAGCAGGCACAAAGCCTGAGGTGAGGCTATGACTGAACATGGTACGTAGGTGTGGTGCCTGTTCGTTCTGTAGTTTGTGTAGAACACAGCCTGGGATGTTATCTGGTCCCATGGATGCTGTGTTCCTGGCTTTGGAGACTGTTTTTTACCTGTGCAGCCGTGAAGACAACAACTTTGCAGTCTTCCATTATCGAGATGTGCTCTTTCATGGGTGAGAGGGGGGTAAAATTAGCACTAATCCTATCTGCCAGGATGTTGGCAATATCAGTTGGGTATTTAGTGCCATTGTGCTGTAATTCAGAGCAGATCTGAGTGTTGCCATTGAGATTCTTGACATAGCTATAGAATGCTTTGTGGTTGTCTTTAGAATCAGTGTTGATTTTGTTTTCATAACTAGCTTTGGAGGGTTTTATCAGGGATCACAGCTTCTTACTGATGTTGAC
The DNA here is from genome assembly GCF_019279795.1 of Protopterus annectens. Taxonomy (NCBI): domain Eukaryota; kingdom Metazoa; phylum Chordata; order Ceratodontiformes; family Protopteridae; genus Protopterus; species Protopterus annectens. The sequence continues at coordinate 32,904,858 of NC_056734.1, read as the reverse complement.
CATGGAGCTCCTCCCTTCATAGAATTTTACCTTCTTTTGCAACAGTTTCTTCCTTCTGTTGTGCAGTTTGTTTATGGCAGGGGAACACCAGATTGGCTTCCTTTTCCTGGAGGATAGCTTCTTAGTTCTGTTTGGGATAGCATGACGCATGCAGTCATATAAGTGCTTATAAAGTGCAATTGTGAAGGATTCAGTAGTCGTAACTGTATTGTCCATCTGCATGGGTGTCCTGCAGTTCAGCACTTCTGTCTTAAGAAGCACAAAGTTGGCTTTGGAGACATTTTTTTAACATGGTATCCTTAATGGGGGTGTGGGTCCAGAATGTGGATATGTAGGGTAATTAGCTTATAGTCAGAAGAGACCAATGAGGCACTGACTTCAGGTGTGGAACACCGGTCATGCAGGGCAAACCAAACCCCGTAACCAACACAAATAACCACAATGTGAGCTAAATGCTACTCATTGCCAGAAGTCTCAGCCTCCAGATGCATACACTCGAGGCACTTCTCATTATGGAGAATATTGATATCTGTGCAGTAACAGAAATCTAGTTCAAGGCTCCAGACAGCAAACCAGCACTACCAGGATACTACTCATTCCATACCTTCCAGCATCAGAACCTGAATCATAGCACATAGGGTGAGGATGTATCCATATTCATCAAGAATACCTACACCTCTCTCTACATGCTCTCTACAGGATATGTACCCATAGAATGTTGCACAGCAACGTTCTTCACACTCCACAGGGGTAGGGCCACAAAAACCCCTTGGCATTCATGCTCTATGAGCCTGACGAGTGTGTTCTGCAAGGCAATGGAGCCAATCATAATGAAAGTCAACAATACAGAGATTGGGAACCTTCACACAGTTGAACACACCCAGTTTGGCTTCATCAAATGCAGACCACGCTTCCTGAACTGGGATGATTTCTTTGACAGTTACCCAGGCTACAGATGATTGAAATTAGCTCAACACAGCCTACCTATACCTCGCTAAGGCTTTTGACACCATTCCCAAGTCAGGTATCATAGATGAACTCATCAACCTGGCCATGAATCCATACATCACAAGATGGATTGCAAATTGGCTCACAGATAGATCCCACACATTAAGAGTTGCTGGCTACATGTCAGACTCTACACCTGTAACGACTGGTGTCCCCCAGGGTTCAGTCCTGGGGTCCCCCCTGTTTGGTATAGACTTCTCAAATGTACATGCCAACACAGGAGGGTTATGGTTGACTAAGTTTGCTGGGAACTGTAAATTGTTTGCCATAATAGATTCCCCGGAAGACAGACAGATTCTCCAGAAGGGACTCTATGAGACAGATGTGTGGTGTCAGAATCATGGCCTCAAGCTCACTGTGGAGAAATGCATAGTTATCCTCTTTGTTGAAAACAAAATACCCACAAACTACCACATAGGTGTTACCCCCTTAAAAATGACAAGGTGATAAGGGATCTGGGGACACAAGTAGATAGTCATCTTTCCTTTGACAACCATATTGCCAAAGTGATTGGGAGATTCTATGTGGCCCACCTAATCAACAAAGGGTTTGCATCAGGATCCAAAGAGGTAGTGTTGGCACTTTACTCTTGCATCATCAGAACCATCATTGAGTACAGTGAACCATTTTGGATGTACTCGACTTAGCATATCCAGCAGCTGTAGAGACCACATAGGTACCTCACCAAGAGGATTACTGGCCTCAAACAGTTGTGTTATGCAACACAACTGGTAAAACTAAATCTGTTCTTCGTTGCGTACCGCCTACTCAGAGGCACACTCTGCCTAACATACAGAGCCATGTCCAACACATAACTGTTGAACATGCTCCATCTACAGATAACAACATTGAGTCACCCTACACATTCCAGGGATATGAACCTCATCACAATGATGAATACAACATGCTGGTATGATAAAGTACCATCCCAGACTCTTGCCTTACTGTGGAACAGAGTCCCAATGTACATCAGACAGAACCCCTCACTGACACTCTTCAATTGGAACCTTGATGAGTGGATGGGAAACAGACAATTCATGCCAGGCATCACATCAGCAGCCCCACTAGAAAGGAGGTTATAGTACTAAATATTAGAAATAGGCCTTGGGAGACTACCCAATGGTGTGGTGAAAGCTGCACAACTTGCATAGGCTGATATATGCCTTCATGGAGATAGTCTACTACATAACTATGAACCTATGTGACAGGTACATGTCTACAGATAGTAGACGTGTACTTCATTGTAGAGTCATGTTGTACAGCAGGCACATGGACAACATACACTGTAATGCTTACAAATACTGGTGGCTATTATGTACAGTGGGAGAGATGTGCACCTCATGTCTTTTGTGCCATTGGGATGTGTGCTGGGTGGGACAGTCATGGTCACCCTCTTACACACATCTCTGCCCATCCATCTTTGGCTTATTATACTGTGTTCCCCCTACATATATATGTATATATATATATATATATATATATATATATATATATATATATATATATATATATATATATATAGATAGGTACATAGGTAGGTAATAGGCTATCTGCCTGAAGGCATATATTAGTATGGTCAGAGTGTGCAGCTATCACCACCCATGGAGTTAGTTCCCTAGGCCTCTGTGTAGTAGACCTGATGAAGTGATCCATGGTGTGACAGTTCAGTTTCACATACACTCATCAAGGCTCCTCTGGAAGAGTGTCAGTGAGGGTCTCGGCTTAATTTCGGTTGGGAGCCTGTTCCAAAGCAAGGGAAGACTGTGAGTTAGTAATGTATCCCTCCAACATGTTCTATTTAATGTTGTGATGATGATATACCTAGAGCATATCATACGGTGAGCTTTGGTTTACTTCAGATAGTGCGTGTACATCAGTTCTGCATTGGACATGGGCCTGTCTGTTCGGCTGAGGTCTCCTGAGTTGACAGTACAGATTGAGTTAAATTCAGTCTTGTTGCATGGAGCAACTGTTTGAGGCCAGTAATCCTCTTGTTGAGGTACTTCAGTGGTCTTTCAAGCTGCTGAAGGTGCCTAGTCAGATTCATCGCAAGTGTGTTGTGGTACTCTCTGATGGGTCTGATGACTTATGAGTAGAGGGAACCTCCTTTGACCTACATGCAAAGACCTTGGCAGTTTGTGGGAACACATAGCATGATTTTCTAACCACTTTGTGAATGTGTTTCTGGAAGTAGAGATGACTATCCACATGTGTCCATAGATCCTTTATTATCACCTCCATATTTGGGGTGTTGGCACCTATGTGGTATTTGTATGACTGTAGCTGAAGGCCATAATTTTGACACCACATCTGTCTGACTGTTACCCTTTTTAACGATGTCTCTGTTGTCCCAAAGATCGATTATGACAACTTTTTTGCAGTCATCCACAAACTTTGCTAACCATAGCCCTCGTGTGTTTGACTGTATTTCTGAAAAGTATACAGCAGACAGGAGGGGTCCCAGATCTGAGCCATGGGGGACAGCAGTTGTTACCAGCTTGAACAGGAGACCACAGTTCTTACCTTGTGGGATCTATCTGTGCCCCAGTTGGCAATCCATCAGATGACATACATATTTATGCACAGGTTGTTGATTTTGTGGATACGACATGTGTCTGGGATGTTGGAAAAGGGCTTTTCAAGGTTTATGTGGGACGTGTGTAGCTCATTTCATTGATGTATGTCCTGGGTGACTACCTTTAAAACAGTCTAGCAGGTTTGGGAACCATGATCTGCCCCTGACCAAACCAAAATGGGTAGGGTTGGGTGTTTGTAGGCTCCCAATATCTCTGTTTATGAGTTCCATAATGATGGACTCCATGGCCTTGGAGATCAGGCTTAATAGGCTTATAGGACAATAGTTCCCATGATCTGTTGTGCACCAACACTTGTGGAGTGTGCCAATCGTTGCTGTAACCCATTCAACAGTTTCATATCCTGTACAGAGGGTGAGTCTCAACAGACTGTTCAGGTGCAGGTTCTGTTTGGTTTGGAGTTCACATATGACACAGCTGGGGAAACCATGTCATCCCATAGATGCCATATTTTTAGGTTTGAAAAGAGCTGTTTAACCATTGTATATGCGATTTCTGGGTTTTCATAATCTCCAGGCATGATAATGGGCCCTTTTGTCAGTGAGAGGGGGGTAAATATGTATGAACCTGTCTGACAAGATGTTGGCAATGTCAGTCATGTACATGTATTCATTTACAGTTTGCACTGACTCAGAACATATATGAGTTTACATTGATATTTATGACATAACGAAAGAAAGCTTCATGGTTCTCTATGAACTCTTTGACAATATTTTTGCCAGAACACGGATTGGATAATGTTAGGAGTGCTCATTGTTTATTGATGATACTGATCGGAGATTTACTGATCTTCTTTGAATTTTCACTTTCTTTGAACAACTTAAGTACTTGTAGTACATAGTTTGATTATGACAGGAGTCCAATATATTATATGGGTCTGTTTTCATATAAATTTGTGCATAAGGCAGGATTGGTGAATAGTGACAAGTTTCTGGGGTAAGAACTGCAACTGCCAGATATGTGTGGCCCACTGCTGTATTCAGACATGGCCTAAGTATGTGAGCATGCCCAGTATGACCTTTCAGTATGTTGTTGACTGACATTTGCTTTGTTTATTTAAGTGTGCCAGCATGCCCAGTATGGACATATATACTATATGTGTGTGAAAAATCAAGTTGTTTTTTACTTCAGGGCTCACCTTTGTGTTGTATATCGACAGGAAGAATGCTGTGCCTGCAGGGCTTCCATGAGTCACTTTGCATAGACATCAACATTTCTACATACGGGGGGGGCAGCTATTAGTTGTACATTTCTACCCGGGGGCACACCTGATTGTTACTGTGGGTGTACATAGGATGAGGGGTTCACCTGACACTTATACACATTTTCTAGGCCTGCACTGCTATGTCAGGTACTCCATTTCAGTCTGTACTGTTGCCTATCGTACTGGCTTGAGGCATACTACTGTACTACAGATCTTAGCTTCCAATTTCACATATATTAGTTTGTGACTTCATAGCCTACCCAACCCATAACACATTGCCTGGCCTGCTGTTATTTGTCTGCATAGGCCTGGGGGGAAGTTACTCATATGCCTCTTCAGAGGGCATGATACAGCATTTGTTTGTGTTAGTCTACAATTGTCCTGCTGTGTCTGTGCCAGTGAAATGCTGTCATGGCTTAGTGGTTCAGTACTGTGACTATAGTGCACAGTATCCTGAGTTCAAGCCCTGTCACTGCTTTTTATTTTCCTGCTGGGCAGACCAGATTGCTTAAGGAACAGTAAAGCAGGTGTGAGCATGTTTACCTGACTTTGTTCAACTTTGCCCAACGTTGCCCGACTTTGCCCAACATTGCCCAACATTGCTCAATGTTGCCCGATGTTTAAATATGCTAAATAGTGGTAAAATGTGCATAACAGTGCTTTATATTGCTTAAAATAGGGCAATCATGCCTCAGGTGGTGCTGCAGGGCTGCCTATGTCAGATGCACATAGTACACTCCATATACATGTTTGAAAACAGGTAGTGTCAAGTTAGGCATCCATTTTATTGTATGTGCGAGTCAGAGAGAGGTGTCATTTCCAGAGTTCCTACTGAGTCAGTGTATGTGCTATGCGTTGCCTCTTTGCCAAGGCCAAGGCATACTGGGCATGCCTCCTTCTGCCTACTGGGGCAGGCTCAGGTTGTTCCTCATCCAAGTCACGCTGTGCCTGTGCAGACCTTGGCAATGATGGGGGCTGTTTGGCCCTGCCCCATGCTGTTCCTGCTGCAGCTGTTTTCACAGGATCATATTATGTAGCATGGCGCATACCATGACAATTTGGGTACATGTAGTTGGTGAGTACTGCAAGGCTCCTCCAGATGTGTCCAGGCACTGGAACCGTGACTTGAGCATCCCAAACACATGCTCAATAATGTTTCTTGTTTGTGCATGTGCCTCATTATGGAGTTCTTGTTTGGATGTGTGTGCATCCAACATAGGCAGCCCTGCAACACCACCTGAGGCATGAATGCCCTATTTTAAGCAATATAAAGCACTGCTAAGCAGATTTTACAAGTACTTAACATATTTAAATACAATTGCATGTAGCTGCGCACCTCGCTAACCAGCGCAATGTCTGGCAATGGCGGGCAATGTCGGGCAATGTTGGGCAAAGTCGGGAAAAGTCAAGCAAAGTCAGTTAGACATGCTCACACCTGCTTTACTGTTCCTTACCCAGTCAGGTCTGCCCAGCAGGAAAATAAAAAGCAGTGACAGGGCTCAAACTCAGGATACTGTGCACTATAGTCACAGTACTGAACCACTAAGCCATGACAGCATTTTACTGGCACAGACACAACTTAAGTCACTCACACATACCAGTTGGGGAGGTCACATATCTAACAGTCACAGCCAGCAGGACAATTGTAGACAAATGCAAACACAAACAAATGCTGTATCATGCCCTCTGAAGAGGCATATTCGTAACCTCCCTCCTGGCCTATGCAGACAGATAACAGCAGGCCATGCAGTGTGATTTGGGTTGGGTAGGCTATGAAGTTACAAACTAATATGCATGTAATTGGAAGCTAAGGTCTGTAGTACAGTGGTATGCCTCAAGCCAGTATGATAGGCAACAGTACAGACTGAAATGGAGTACCTGACATAGCAGTGCAGGCCTAGCAAATGTGTATACGTGTCAGGTATACCCCTCATCCTATGTACACCCACAGTAACAATCAGGTGTGCCCCCACCTGGTAGAAATGTACAAATAATAGCTGCCTCCCCTGTATGTAGAAATGTTGATAAGTCTATGCAAATTGACTCACGGAAGCCCTGCAGGCACAGCGTACTTCCTGTCGATGTACAACACAAAGTTGAGCCCTGAAGTAAAAACTAACTTGATTTTTCACACACATATTGTATATATGCCCATAGTTGGCATGCTCACACACTTAAACAAATTTAGCAAATTTCAGTCAGCAACATACTGAAAGGTCATACTAGGCATGCTCACACACTTAGGCCATGTCTGAGTACAGCAGTGGGCCACACATATTGGGCAGTTACAGTTCTTACTCCAGACACATGTTACTATTCACCAATCCTGCCCTGCGCACACAGTGATATGAAAACAGACCCATATAATATATTGGACCCATGTCATAATCAAACTATGTACTAGAAGTACTTAAGCTGTTCAAAGAAAGTGAAAATTCAGAGAAGATCATTAAATCTCCTATCAGTATCATCAAAAAACAATGAGCACTCCTAACATTATCCAAGCCATGTTCTGGCAAAAATATTGCCAAAGAGTCCATAGAGAACCATGAAGCTTTCTTTAGCTATGTCATAAATATCAATGTAAACTCATATATGTTATGAGTCAGTGCAAAGTGTAAATGAATACATGTACATGACTGACATTGTCAACATCTTGTCAGACAGGTTCATACATATTTAACCCACTCTCACTGACAAAAGGGCCCATTACCATACCTGGAGATTGTGAAAAGCCAGAAATCACACACACACATATATATATGTATGTATGTATCTCACCCTATGTATAGGATATGAAACTGTTGAATGGGTTACAGCAACATTTGGCACACTCCACAAGTGTTGGTGCACAACAGACCATGGGAACTATTGTCTTATAAGCCTAATAAACCTGATCTTCAAGGCCATGGAGTCCATCATTATGGAACTCATAAACAGAGCTATTGGAAGCCTACAAACACCCAACCCTACCCACTTTGGTTTGGTCAGGGGCAGATCCTGGTCCGTAAACCTGCTAGACAGTTTTCAAGGCAGTCACCCAGGACATACATCAATGAAATGAGCTACACATGGCCTACATAGACCTTGAAAAGCCCTTTTCCAACATCCCACACACATGGCATATCCACAAAATCAACAACCTGTACATAAACATGTATGTCATCTGATGGATTGCCAGCTGGGGCACAGATAGATCCCACAAGGTAAGAATTGTGGTCTCCCTGTTGGACTGTAAACTGGTAACAACTGCTGTCCCCCATGGCTCAGTCCTGGGACACCTCCTGTCTGGTGTATACTTTTCAGAAATACAGTCAAACACACGAAGGCTATGGTTAGCAAAGTTTGTACTGCAAAAGGTTGTCATAATCGATGTTTGGGACAACAGAGATATTCTTAAAAAGGGTCTTAGTCAGACAGATGTGGTGTCAAAATTATGGCCTCGAGCTACAGTCATCCAAATACCACATAGGTGCCAACACCCTAAATATGGAGGTAATAATAAGGGATCTATGGACACATGTGGATAGTCATCTCTAGTTCCAGAAACACATTCACACAGTGGTTAGAAAATCATACTATGTGTTCCCACAAATTGCCAAGGTCTTTGCATGTAGGTCAAAGGAGGTTCCCTCTACTCATCAGTCATCAAACCCGTCAGAGATTATCATGCCACACCTGCGATGAATCTGACTAGGCACCTTCAGCAGCTGGAAAGACTACTGAAGTACCTCAACAAGAGGATTACTTGCCTCAGACAGTTGCCCTATGCAACAAGACTGAATTTAACTCAATCTGTGTTCTGTTGCATACTGTCTACTCAGGCAATCTCAGCCCAACAGACAGGTCCTTGTCCAATGCAGAACTGATGTACATGCTCTGTCTGAAGTAAACTCAAACTTACTGTGCCACATGCTCTAGGGATATCATCATCACAATAAATAGAACATGTTGGAGGGATACATTACTAATTCACAGACTTCCCTTGCTTTGGAACAGGCTCCCAACGTACATTAAGCTGAGTCCTTCACTGACACTCTTCCAGAGGAGCCTTGATGAGTGTATGTGAAACTGAACTGTCACACCATGGATCACTTCATCAGTTCTACTACACAGAGGCCTAGGGAACTAACCCGATGTGTGGTGATAGCTGCACACTCTGGCCATACTAATGTATGCCTTCAGGCAGATAGCCTATTACCTACCTATGTACCTATATATATGTAGGGGGAACACAGTATAACAAGCCAAAGATGGATGGGCAGAGATGTGTGTAAGAGGGTGACCATGACAGGGAGCCATCCAGGACTGTCCCACCCACCACACATCCCAATGGTGCAAAAGACATGAGGTGCAAATCTCACCCACTGTACATAATTGCCACCAGTATCTGTAAGCATTACAGTGTATGTGGTGCATGTGTCTGCTGTACAACATGACTGTACAATGAAGTACACATCTACTATCTGTAGACATGTACCTGTCACATAGGCTCATAGATATGTAGTAGACTATCTTCACGAAGGCATATATTAGCCTAGGCAAGTTGTGCAGCTTTCACCAACCCATTGGATAGTCTCCTAAGCACTAGTTCTAATAGTCAGTACCCTAAGCCCCTTTCTAGTGGGGCTGCTGATGTGATTCCTGGTGTGAATTGTCTGTTTCCCATCCACTCAAGGTTCCTATTGAAGAGTGTCAGTGAGGGGCTCTGTCTGATGTACATTGGGACTCTGTTCCACAGTAAGGCAAGTGTCTGGGATGGTACTCTATCCCACCAGCATGTTGTATTCATTGTTATGTTGAGGTTCATATCCCTGGAGTGTGTAGTGTGACTCAGTTTTGTTATCCATAGATGGAGCATGTTCAACAGTTATGTGTTGGACATGGCTCTGTATGTTGGGCAGATTGTGCCTCTGAGTAGGCGGCATGCAACGGAGAACATATTTCGTTTTACCAGTTGTGCTGCATAACACAACTTTTTGAGGCCAGTAATCCTCTTGGTGAGGTACCTCTGTGGTCTCTCCAGCTGCTGGATATGCTTAGTCGAGTACATCGAAAATGGTGCATTGTACTCAATGTTGGGTCTGATGCTTAAGAGTAGAGGGCCACCACTACCTCTTTTGATCCTGATGCAAACCCTTTGTTGATTAAGTGGGCCACATAGGATTTCCTAATCACTTTGACAACATGGTTGTCAAAGGAAAGATGACTATCTACTTGTGTCCCCAGATCCCTTTTTACCTTGTCAGTTTTAGGGGGTAACACCTATGTGGTAGTTTGTAGGTACGTCGTTTTCCCCAAAGGGGATTACTATGCATTCTTTCACATTGAGCTTGAGGCCATGATTCTGATACTACACATCTGTCTCATAGAGTCCCTTCTGGAGAATATTTGTGTCATCCGGAGAATCTGTTATGGCAAACACTTTACAGTTCCAAGCAAAATTAGTCAACCACAACCCTCTTGTGTTGGCATGTACTTTTCTATACCAAACAGGAAGGACCCCAGGACTGAACCCTGGGGGTCACCAGTTGTTACCGATGTAGAGTCTGACATGTAGCCAGCAACTCTTAATGTATGGGATCTATCTGTGAGCCAGTTTGCAATCCATCTTGTGATGTATGGATTCATGTCCAGGTTGGTGAGTTCATGTATGATACCTGACTGGGTAATGGTGTCAAAGGCATTAGCGAGGTATAGGTAGGCTGTGTGGAGTTCCATTCAATCATCTGTAGCCAGGGTAACTGTCTCAAAGAAATCCACCGAGTTCAGGAGGCGTGATCTTCATTTGACGAAGCCAAACTGGGTATGCTCAACTGTGTGAAGGTTCCCAATGTCTTTATTGTTGACTTCCATTATGATTGCCTCCATTGCCTTGCAGATCAGACTCATCAGGCTCATAGAGCATGAATGCCAAGGGTCTTTTGTGGCCCCACCCCTGTGGAGTGGGAAGAACTTTGCTGTGCAACATTCTACGGGTACATATCCTGTAGAGAGGATGTAGAGAGAGGTGTAGGTATCCTTGATGAATATGGATACATCCCCACCCTATGTGCTATGATCCAGGTTCTGATGCTGGAAGATATGGAATGAGTAGTATCCTGGTAGTGCTGGTGTGCTCTCTGGAGCCTTGAACTAGGTTTCTGTTACTGTACAGATATCAATATTCTCCATAATGAGAAGTGCCTCGAGTGTGTGCATTTTGAGGCTGAGACTTCTGACAATGAGTAGCATTTAGCTCACTTTGTGGTTATTTGTGTTGGTTATGGGGTTTGGTTTGTCCTGAGTGACCTGTGTTCCACACCTGAAGTCAATGCCTCATTGGTCTGATCCAACCATAAGCTAATTACCCTACATATCCACATTCTGCCCCCACTCCCCATTAAGGAAACCATGCTAAAAAATTTCTCGAAAGACAACTTCATGCTTCTTAAGACAGAAGTGTTGAACTTCATGACACCCATGCAGATGGACAATACAGTTACGACTATTGAATCCTACACAATTGCACTTTATAAGCACTTACATGAGTGCATGGAAACTGCTATCCCAAACAGAACCAAGATGCTATCCTCCAAGAAAAGGAAGCCAATTTGGTGGTCCCCTGCGATAAACAAACTGTACAACAGAAGGAAGAAACTGTTGCAAAAGAGGGTAAAATCCCATGAGTGGAGGAGCTTCCTGGTCAGCCCCAATAAGAAGCTGTGATCCCTGATAAAATCCTCCAAAGCTAGTTACGAAAACAAAATCACCACTGATTCTAAAAACAACCACAAAGCATTCCATAGCTATGTCAAGAATCTCAATGGCAACACTCAGATCTGCTCTGAGTTACAGCACAGTGGCACTAAATATACACACCCAACTGATATTGCCAACATCCTGGCAGATAGGTTCAGTGCTAACTTTACCCCTCTCACCCATGAAAGAGCCCATCTCTATACCAGAAGAATGCAATGTTCCTGTCATCATGGCTGCACAGGTAAAAAACACACTCTCCAAAGCCAGGAACACATCATCCATGAGACCAGACAACATCCCAGGCTGTGTTCTACACGAACTACAGAACGAACTGGCACCACATCTAAGTACCATGTTCAATCATAGCCTCACCTCAGGCTTTGTGCCTGCTGAATGGCACACAGAGATGGTTATCCCACTACACAAGGGGGGGAGCCACCATGGACCCCGGGAACTAGCGCCCCATTAGCCTGATGAGCCTGTTCTGCAAGGCCATGGAACGTATCATCATGGAAATTATAAACAAAGACATTGGTAATCTCCAAACTCTTGACCTCAACCTGCTCGGGTTTGTAAAAGGCAGATCATGTCTCCTAACCCTGATAGACTTCTTTGAAGCAGTCACCAAAGCCGTAGACAAGGGTAAGGTGGTTCACACTGCCTATCTAGATTTGTAAAGACTTTCGACACCATTCCCCACTCTGGAATTATAGATAAACTCACTAAACAATGTATAAATCCCTATGTCACAAGATGGGTTGCCAACTGGCTCATTGACAGAACCCACACTGTGAAAGTAGCAGACTCCAAATCCGACTTCAGACCAGTGACAAGTGGAGTACCACAGGGTTCAGTCCTGTGTCCTGTCCTGTTTGGTATCTACTTCCCTGAAGTACAGGCATACACAGAAAGTCTTTGGCTAATTAAGGTCACAGATGTCTGCAATCTAGAAGCCATAATCAAAACTCCTAATGATGTGGCTATCCTACAAAAAGGTCTCACTGAGACAGATGCCTGGTGTCAAAGCCATGGCCTCAAGCTCAATTCCAAAAAGTACATTGTCATCCCCTTTGGTAAAAACTCTGTACCCATGAACTACAACATAGGCAGTAGTATACTTAACACCAAAAGTGTGATAAGAGACCTTGGAACACAGGTGGATAGTAGTCTCTCCTTTGATAATCACATCACCACAGAAGTCAGGAAATCCTTCTACGTGGCACACCTCATCACAAAAGGTTTCTCGTGCAGAAAAAAAGAGGTCATTGTTCCCCTATACTCATCATTCATTAGATCCATTATAGAGTACAATGCCCCTTTTGGTATGTACCTCACAAGACATCTACAACAACTGGAAAGGCCACAGAAATACTTCACAAATCGAGGTTTACTGGCCTCAACCACATGCCCTACACAGATCGTCTGAAAAAACTCCAGCTTTACTCTGTCACATATCGCCTACTCAGACGTGATCTCTGCCTAACATACAAAACTATGTCAAACCCAGAGCTGTTGGACATGCTCCACTTAAAGAAATCCCAATCCCTCCAAGCTACACGCTCTAGGGACCTAAACCTTGTCACCACAATAAACAGAACATGTCAGAGGTATAGATTCCTGTCCCAGAGACTTCCCATACTCCGGAATAAACTACCTATCTATATGAAACAAAGCTCCTCATTAGCACTCTTCAAGAAAAATCTTGATGATTGGATGGGAAATAGGAAATTCACCCCGGGGATCACTTCTGTGTCTCTGCTCGACAGTGGCTCAGGAAAATAAATTCCTTGGATGGCAAAAGCCAGGGTACCTTTTTGGCTGGGCTTATACAGGCCCCAGGGCTGATAGCATAGTACCTACCTATGAACCTATGAACCTTTGAGCCTTGCCTAAAAAAGGTAATATGGGGACAGCAAGAGCCTTGGCCAGTATTCAGAAGCATAGGGGCGACAGGTGCAAACAATCTGTAGAGAAGCAACGAGGCTTGTCTATCATGTCATCACAGGCAGACAGAGACTGGATCCCCTTTGAATGACATCAGAAGCTCAGCCAATTGTTGAAGTTTATCGTCTTTCTGTTATACTGCAGTATCATGTAGGTGAAGGTAAGATGCTACTCAAGGTCAGAGTAATATCAGCCTGGGTTACATGATCATAGAGCTCTATATATATATATATATATATATAGATATATATATATATATATATATATATATATATATATATACATGTATATATATATATAAGACATATATCGCTTCTGGGAGGTATGTCTGAGATAATTCACACTGACATGTTCAAAGAACACGTCATATATGTACCTGCTCTGGAGTGATGTAAGTGCTTGTGTTATGTGGCAGATCATAACACCTGACAGACAACTGACAGTAACCTTCCCCTTGTCCAGCTGAGTGAGTGGAACATCTGTGTGCCTGACTATGAAGTCACCTATTACTAGTGTGTTGAGTAGGTTGTTTTGCCTTAGGGCCTGTTGTGAGGAACACTGCTTTGGCGTATTATGTGTTTTCTGGCGTGTGCTTGGAGTTGCATGTTGCTTGCTTATCTGCTTAGGAGGACACTCTCTCTTTTTCAGATTAATATTTGTATTCTCCGAGTATGGTAATGTGTATTTATGTGTGTGTTTTGCTGGTGCTTATATTGTAGGTCTATGTGAGACTGTTGGTGCTGTGGTTGTATGACCGTACTACTCTTGACTGTATTGTCCAGTATTAGGTTGACAGAGCTTAGCCACTGGTTTGACCCTGCATGTGCCAGCATGTGGTGCATCAACCCATATATGATATGGTCATGGCCTATGCATACAATACACTTACAATACACCTAGTATGATAAGCCTGCCGAGGTTAGCAAATGTGAAAAAACCTTTGGGCAAACTGTCAGCAAGTAATGTCTGTATTGCACCTTGTAACTCCATATTTCTTGCTGAAGTGTAAAGACGTACTTAGTTTGGATTAAGAACCCCGCACTTGCCAACTGTGTGTGTGTGTGTGTGTGTGTGTGTGTGTGTGTGTCTGTCTCTCCCTGGGGAGAGATCAACCTTTTTGGAGACTACTCACACCCCTTAAAAGTGGTATAGTCATCTTTGTCAAGTCTGATGATGTCACCATCCTACAAATATGCCTGTGGAAAGGTGGAATCCCAGTAATGTGTATAGCATGTTGTGTAATTGCGTACTTTTGTAGTATCATGATATAGTTAGGTAGGGTTATGAATCCTGCACTTGTTGACTGAGTGTGTGTGTCTTCCTGGGCAGTAGCAACTGTTTTGGAAACTACTCACACCCATTAAAAGTGGTATACTCATCTTAGTCAAGGCTGATGATGTCACCATCCTGCAAATATACCTGTGGAAAAGTGAAACCACCTTGATGTGGATAGCACGTCATGTAAATGCATACTACTGTAATAACATAAAGTAGAGGTTTGAATCCTGCACTTGCCAGCTGTGTGTGTGTGTCTCCCTGGGTAAGAGCAACCTTTTTGGAGGATACTCACACCCCTTAAATGTAGTATACTCATGTTTGTCAAGTCTGATGTCACCATCCTACAAATATACCTGTGGAAAGAAGAAATCCCAGCAGTGTGTATAGCGCATTGTGTAAATACATACTGTTATAGTATCGTAATGTAGTTAGGAAGGGGTTTGAATTCTGCATTTACCAACTGTGTGTGTCTTCCTGGGGAGAAGCAAACTTTTTGGAGAATACTCACATCCCTTAAAAGTGGTATGCTCATCTTTGATAAGTCTGATGATGTCACCATCCTACAAATATACCTGTGGAAAGATCAAATACCAGTAATGTGTATAGCATGTCGTGTAAATGTATACTGCTGTAGTGCCCTAATGTACTTGGGAAGGAGTTTGAACCTCATACTTGCTGACTGTGTGTGTGTGTTCCAGGTGTGTGACACCGTTGGCCAATGTGGAATGGGTTTTGATTTTTCTAGTGTATGACATATCACAATGACAACTGTATGTGCATTACAAATGTAAGGTAGCTGTGGGGCAAAGCCATATACATACATGTGACCTCAGCTATTTCATAGTTGGGCACTCTGCTTTCTCCATGAACACATCTGTTATCTTTGCCAGAGCGTGCTGGTGCTTTCCAGACCTTAGGTCACTTCTGTATGCTAGTGACAAGCTTAGCCACTGCAGTGATCCCTGGGCTACATCTTCTGTTTCACATCCACTCATCACAGTTTCTACTGAAGTGTGTGAGTGAGGGTTTATGCTTGAGGTATATTTGAATCCTGTTCCAAAGCAAGCAAAGTCTGGTAAAGATGACTAATCATTATAGGTGTGCAACAACCTCTGCGGATCTGCATGCAAACCCTTTATTGCTTATGTGCTCCACAGAGGGATTTCCAAAACCCTTTGGTAATGTGATTATCAAAGGAGAGATGACTAAACACATGGCTCTGTGTATACATTAGTACCTGTTTCACATTTTGGGGGCTACTACCTATGTTATACTCTGGGGATACTTTGTTTTCTAAAAGTGGATAACTATGCTTTCTTTGGCTTATAGCTTTACAGCATGAGTTTGACACCAGGTATCTGTCTCTATGATACCCTTTTGGAGGATGTGTGTGTCATCTGGAGAATAAAGTATAGCCCACAGTATGCATTTTCATCAAACGTGGGCAGACATATCCCTACTGTGTTTGCCTGTACCTAAGAAAGCTATATGCCAAACAGGAGTGGTCCTAGGACTGAGTGCAGGTGAATATCACTTGTTACTGGCATAGAATTGTACATGGAGGCTGCAAATGTTACTGTGTGTTCTACATATGTATGACAGTTGTCAATCCATCATCTAACAATCATTTATGGTCAGTCTGTTGAGGTTATGTATAATACCAGAATGTGGGATGGGTATGAATTGCTGGTGAGCTATAGCTTGGCTGTGTGGACCTCCCCTCCCTCACCTATAGCCTTGTTAACTGGCTTGAAGTCTACTAGGTGAATGAGCCATGATCTGGCCTTTAGAGAACCTAATTGGGTATGGTGCAGTGTTTGCAGGTTCATAATGTCTCTGTTAATGAGTTCCATAATGCTGTGCTCCATAGCCTTCCAAATAACATTTGTCTGCTTGTAGGGTGAGAGTTTCCAGGATCTGTTGTAGTTCTACCCTTAATCTATTTATGTTAACATTTGCACTGGGTGTGACGAGGGTGGAAAGGTTTAGGAATAAGTATATTAGAGGGTCAGCCCAGGTTTGAAGGTTAGTAGACCAAGCCTGATAGTCAGGACTAAGTTGGTTTGTAAATGTGCTGAGGAGTGATGCAGAGTATATTGTGAAATAGATGCTAAGGATGAAGCCACCAGGTAACATGCCTAAGATGAGGTTTATGGCTGTGGTGAGAGAGGACATGCAGGTGGATGGTGTGGCAGTGCAAGATGCAGAGGGCAGGAAGAAATGGAAACAGATGATCTACTGTGGTGACCCCTAATGGGAGCATCCGAAAGGAGAAGATGTTGTACCTCAACCCTTGTGGACTGTGAACACCATTACCGTGCGTCATTCCACAAGTATGTAACCTGTATAGAGACTGCATCTGGACAGAGTGTTTAGGTGAGTGGTGACTTCATATGTCTGCTTGTGTATGACACAGCCAGAGTCACTGTCCAGTACCATTGCCACTGTGGTTTGGACTTTGGTAAAGAGATGTTTTAACTAGAGTGTCTGTTGATTCATCAGGTTTTACATTCTTCAGGTCTGGAAATGTGGCCCTTGTGTAACGACAGGGTGGTGGAATCCACATTCAAACTGTCTGACAAGAAATTGCTAATGTCAGTCAGATAAGTGTACTTTGTGACCATTTACATTAACTGTGACCTGATCTGAGATTTCTCCTGTAGATTATGCAGAACACTAAAGAAAGCTTTAGTGTTGTTTTTGGAATCCTTGCCATTTTGTATTTTGAAGCTTGCCTTGTATGTTTATTGAGGGATTGTATTTTCCCAATGATACTGACCAGAGAGGTTATCCCTTCTTGGTATGTAACTCTTTTTTGGTACAACTTCACACCTTCTATTATATATTTAGTTCATGGCAGGGGTCCATGAGACTAATGCATTTTACTGTATAAGTGAGAATTTCTTGTGTTTGTGACAGCATGGTCCATGCAACCCTGTAGGTGAATAGTGTGCATTACTAAAGGATTATGGAGCTGGGACAGTGTTAACCTTAGTAATGCAAACCAATGACAGATAGCAACAACAGCATCACCTACAGCACAGTGTCAACCCATGTCATACACACTCATGTGTACTCAAGTTCCAAAATGTGTGTAGTACAATGCGTACTGGCCACCAATAGAAACTATGGAGTGTTAACACTGGCCCATACAGGGCATGTCACACTGCCCATGTGTCCAATATGCATGTACATGCAGATAGTGCACCTCCACCATGTTCACAAATGGACACCTCCAAACCTGTGTTGCACACACCCCACACTTACTGTCCACTGTATAATGCATGCTGACACAATTGCACACATCAGCCAAGTGGCACATGGGAAACCAAAACACAATTGGAATAAACACTGGTGAAAACAATACATCATTGCTAATTACAGCTTTAATGCATCATGCCTGCTCAGCTACACCTTCAAGGATATCATTACACTTTACTGCTGATAACATGCTACACATACAACCATTGCTACACTTTATTAAAGTCACCCTGTAAAGCAGCACCATGTTAGCCTGTTCCTGCATCAGTGTTACAGATGACAGGAGGTGGCACAGGTTTCATCATGTGCACAGGGTGTGTTGTTGGTTTGCCAGAGACCTACACTGAGCCATACAATCGACATGTGTGTGTGTGTGTGTGTGTGTGTGTGTGTGTGTGTGTGTGTGTGTGTGTGTGTGTGTGTGTGTGTGTGAGGGCCATGAGTACTGTTATGGGCCAATGTTGATGTAATGTGTGCCGGTATGTGTTTGCCCTAGGTTTCTGGTTTATGTGTGTGTGTCTGCATGCACACAGTTCCACAATGTGGCTGCCATATATGGGGATTTGTGATACAGCTACAGACTGTACCTGGCAGGCTTTACAGATCACCATCTCTGACCACTGATACGGAACCTGTGCCTGGTAGGTGTGCTACAGACAGTATCAGGTACTAATCCAGATTGGGTACTATCCAAAGAAGTTGACATATGTCCACTGGATCCAGGTCCCTGCTGGGACTGGCCAGAGCCACGTGCATGTGGTCTGCTAGCACGGTCTATGAACAGCCCCCCCAACATTGCTGGGGCTGGTACTAGTACTATGGGAGCAGCTGTGACTTGCTGGATGCCCACGGTGACCTCCAGCTGCTGATGTTGCTGGCATATGTCCACGTCAACATCTTAACCATCCCGCACTGTCCTGACACATGGACATGACATTGTGGAGGACATCCAATGTCTCACCCCAACATCTATCAATGACCTCAGTGTAATTACGTATGGCACCTGCTAGGTCATGGATACTATTATTTACAGAGGTGTAATGAGCCCTCTGTGCTCTTAGCCCCTGTCTGGTGTACTGCTCCATTTGTGTCTGTGCCTCCATGACAGCCTGGAACATGCGTGTGGTAGAAAGAGGTGTGGCACGTCTGCCAGGGGCATGATGACCAGCAGTGCTCTGACAAGAACCCCTGGGCATCTGCCTATGTGGTACCATTCCAGACATCTGGCTATGGCTGCTCTGTCCTGATACATGTGCCATAGATAATGCACTGTCCTGGCCAGTGCCAACCGTACACTGTCCTCAGCTAAGGGCAATGGTGATGATGGATGTACAGGCAATATGACTGTGTGCATGGATGGGGTGGAGACTTGTGTACTGTCAATTGGTGGCCCAACAACAGACCCTGACAAACCTGCCTGTGCCTCAATGCACCTATCCTCATAATCACTGTCTGTTCAGTGACATCAGGTTCCCCGCTGTTCTGAACCAGCCCCACCTCGGCACCTGTGAGAGGAAAACAGGAAACACACTTTAAGACCCGAACATGACTTCAGACCACATGCATACATGCACACGTGCACACATGCACACATGCGCACATGCACACATGCGCACATGTGCACGTGCACACATGCACACATGCGCACATGCACACATGCGCACATACACACATGCGCACACACAAAACTACACTCCTCCCTAAAGCAGACACACACACCAGCAATCACAGACTTCTATTTGTATAGTTAGTATTATTAGTGACTTCATATATTGTAGTGTGTAGATCTGATAGTGAGCTTTCTCCTCCCTCCTCTGCTGAAAATGGACATGTATCCAGCCAGACTAGCCCGGTTAACAAATGTAAAATAAAAAATA
This sequence comes from Protopterus annectens, assembly GCF_019279795.1. Classification (NCBI taxonomy): domain Eukaryota; kingdom Metazoa; phylum Chordata; order Ceratodontiformes; family Protopteridae; genus Protopterus; species Protopterus annectens. Next base: position 32,884,951 of record NC_056734.1, on the reverse strand, counting down.
AATAAATAAATAAACACAATAGCAGGTGATGGTGGGGTACAGTATCACAAGCAAAACAGTCATATCACACATGTCAGCATGCAGGATATGTGTTGCTCAACAGCATGCAGTGCAAGTGTAGTCAGTCCTTGTTACTAACAGTATACATGGCTTTGATGCATGTGTTTTGTTATTAGGTGATGACCCTCCCCCTGGAACACAATGCATACATGGACACAACATTGCTGTGCAGGTATTCATAGCCCTGTAATGTACTGTGCACCATAAGTCACAGGTGTACATAGCATTGCTGGATGTGTATCTGTGTGTCAGATAGGTATCCAATGCTGATTACAGCCTCTGTGTCTTTAGCAAATAATTGTGGACACATTTTTAGCACATGCATGATGAGTATTCACACAACATCATCAGTGGTGCATGGATAATTGATGGAATACCATTCGGCCACATACCCAATGTACAGTACTTATGGTGAGTGCAGATCATATTGTGGACATGCCAGTCTCATCCATAGGTTCATAGATTCCTAGGTTGGTACTGGGCTATCTGCCCGAAGGCATATATTAGCCCAGCCACATTGTGCGCTCTTCACTGCCACTTTAGTATTTCCCTAGGTTGAGGTTTATATGCCTAGAATGTGTAGCTCGAGTAGATTTGGTGTTGCTAAGATGGAGCATGTTCAACAATTCTGGGTTGGACATGGCTCTGTACGTTAGACAGAGATCACCTCTGAGAAAGTGGTATGCAACAGAGAACAGTCTTAGCTTTTTCAATCATGTTGCATAGGGCAACTTTTTGAGGCCAGTAATCCTCTTGGTTAGGTACCTCTGTGGTCTGTCCAGCTGCTGGAGATGTCTAGCCAGGTACATTCCAATTAGTGCATTGTACTCAGTAATGGGTCTGATGAGCGAAGAGTAGAGGGGCACCATTACATCCTTAGATCTCGATGGAAACCCTTTTGTGATCAGATGGGTCACATAGAAGGATTTTCTAACCACTTTGGCAACATGATTATCAAAGGAAAGCTGTCTATCTACTTGGGTCCCAAGATCCCTTATTTCTTCTTCAGATTTCAGGGGATTACCTCCTATGTTGTAGTTTGCGGGTACTCTGTTTCTTCGAAAGGGGATTACTACGCATTTTTTTGGATTTAGCTTGAGACCATGGCTTTGACACCATGCATCAGTCTCATTTAGGCCCTTCTGGAGGATCTCCATGTCAGCCGGAGACTCTATTATAGCACCCAGTTTGCAGTCGTCAGCAAACTTAGTCAGCCACAGCCCTTCTGTGCTTGCCTGTACTTTTGAGAAGTATATGCCAAACAGGAGGGGCCCCAGGACAGAGCCCTGAAGCACACCACTCATTACTGGTCTGGATTTGGACATAGACCCCGCTACTCTTACTTTATGGGATCTGTCTGAGAGCCAGTTTGCGATCCATCTTGTGATGTAAGGGTTTATGCCCAGACTGGTGAGCTTATCAATAATACCTGAATGGGGAATGGTGTCAAATGCTTTAGCAAGGTCAAGGTAAGCTGTGTGTACCTCCTTTCCCTTATCTATATCCTCAGTAACTGTCTCAAAGAAACAGACCAGGTTCAGGAGGCATGATCTGCCATTGATGAAGCTGAACTGTGTGGGGTCCAGTGACTGGAGGTTCCCAATCTCTCCATTTATGAGTTCCATAATGATTTGCTCCATAGCCTTACAGATTAGGATGGTCAGGCTTATTGGTCAGTAGTTCCCAGGGTCATTTGTGGCCCCACCCTTGTGCAGCGGGACCACCGTTGTTGTGCGCCATTCTATGGGCAAATATCCTGTGGAGAGACTGAGACTGAACAGGGTATTACGATGCTGGGTTAATTCCTTTTGGAGCTTGTTTATGACACAGCCTGGGACCCCATCTGGTCCCATGGAGGCAGTGTTTTTAGCTTTAGATAGAGCCTTGTTAACCAATGTATCAGTAATAATTGGATTTACACAATCCCCTGGAATAGTAATAGGCCCTGTAGGTGGTGAGGGAGGGAGACATTTGCACTGAACCTGTCAGCCAAGATGCTGGCAATGTCAGAAGGGTCATGACATGGCTTGCTAAAACACAACTGCATATTTAAACACTACACATACACAATATGTGTCATATGACCTAGCCACTTAATAGCATCACAAGACATATATGTGTCAGTTGTGCAAATGGTGATTGGTATGCATACTGTTTAGAGGTGCATATATGTGCACACATGCATCATTATGGTGTGTAGCAATGACAGCTATGTGTAGTACTGTGGTTACAATAACTGGATGGGGTATAGTACCATAGTCCATCATCATGAAGCATCAGGTGGTCACTCAAGGCTACAAATGTTTTACAAACCAGCACTAATCATGCTGTGTCAGAACTGTACTACCTTGGCTAAATTCACCACTTCACAATCAGTTGTTATGTGAGTTTGTAAGGAGGCCAATAAGGAGCATTCCCTGACATGAATGTATAGTGTGTTGCAGAGTGTTTAAATGCCCCAGGATAGGCCTCTACCCCTCAGATATATTACGTGTAATGTGTGGATGAGATTTTGGATACTGGAGTGTGGCTTTACAGAGGGTTTGGGAATCCTTTATGTGTAGCATGTTAAAATGCTCTGTGTATGACATAGATGTGTATGTTATGTGCATGTTGAGTATCAGCTGTGCCTATCCAATGGTCCCTACAGTCTAGCCACATTTGTTTGAGATGGTCTGGGAATTGTATGTGCTTGAGGCAGCTAATCACATTAGTGAGATGTGCCTGCTCTTACACCAAACATGCACAGCATGCATTATGGGTAGGTGTGTTACATGTGTACATGGCCTACACCTTAACTATGACATGCACTTTTTATTTACAATAATAAATGTAGAACACACTCACCAGCATCTGTCCACTGCCTTGATGTCACCGCAGAGGGACCTACATAGAGATAAGACAGTTTGTCAGTGGCCACAACTGTGGCATTGCTACTGTGTGTTTGCAATCTTACAGTACAACAACAGTTTACATTTACAGGGCTACAGATTATGTTCCAAATGATCAGCATTGCACAACAACAGGCTCCACATCTTTGAACGATACATTCCACATCTCACATATGCATGATCTACCAATACAGATAACAGTAGTCTACAGATATGCCATATTACTTGCATGCTCCATGTGTGCTTGCTGTGTGGCTCCAACCTCCATCATGGTGTATGTCTGAGAAGATCATTGCAGTGGTGGCGTATCTGCTCATATGTCCAGTTATGCAGGCCTACCTCATTGACCCTACAGACAACATCTTGCCACATTGAAGTATGCTCCTGCTGGTCCTGGCTGGTTCGTGAGAACATGAGATGGTAGTGCTGAATCATACTGCTGGTAATGATATCATCTTCAGCACTACTGTAACTTGGGTTACTGCGATGGGCCATGATCCCTAGAAGACATAAATACAAAAATATGTCTGAGCAAGTCATATGGCACATTTAACATTATACAGTACAGATATCACTGAACTGCCATATATAGCAACCTATAAGCTAACCGAGAGTGAAACAATGTAACTGACACATCACTGCTCACCCCACAACTGCTTGAAAGTGCCTTGCTCACTCTATCTAATGAACCATGTTCTGCACAGCAACAAAATAAAATCACTATATAAGACTATACAAGAGTACCCGGCACACTGTATGCAAAACGATGCACCACCTAGCCACAGCAGATATACATCAAGCTGATGTGTAAAGAAATATATCATCCATCACAATCAGTGTAAGCTCCGGTAAATGTATAACTATTATACCACACAACTTGTTAATGCCAAACCCGTGGCCAAAATATGTGCACAATTGGGAATATAGGTCACATACTGCTGTAGTACACTATAAATGTTGCTAGATATGCAGTTATATGTTTTACCACACATATGTCAAAGGACATGTTACAGACATACCCACACAGATATCAGACATAATTACAGGACACAAAGGTATGACAACCCAGATAAGCTTTCAGTGTGTACTATACAGTACTGTGCGTCAGTACTTACACAACCTTAATCTTGAGAAATGTAATCTGTGAAGAATACAAGGACCACACAAAACAGTGGAAGAAAGCAATGTGGACATACACAATACTTTGCTGTACAGGCCCAGAGCTTCAAGTAGTACTACAGTACACACACTGGATTTGCATTCAGCATCTGTACCAATCAATAATCATAGATGTAGTGCTTTAGCCTCCAATGAAACACCCTAGTTAAAACCAATGGACTTAATCACACTGTATGCAATAGCACTTGTTCTGCCTAGCAACAGAATACACAGCTTTTGCTAGGATTAAAGCAAGGACCCATAATACCATACCATAAATGGTTTCCCACTAAGCTATCCAACAGATACATATCTTTGACGTATTCACAAACATATTGACCATCACAGTCAGTCAACAGTACAGAGAATCTATTGCAACAAGTAGATGCAGGTGTGTATGATTATATATAAATATATATATATATGTGTGTGTGTGTGTGTATATACATATACACATCCATTTGTCTACATATACATATATATGTAGGGACATATACATTTCACCTTTCATAGTGAGAATATCAATTATACGAAGGATGTTAGGTGTACAGTAATTTAATAAAATCACACAGTCTTGGGATAAATGCATCGAAGGTGTTCACAGCCCAGATGGCTTTAGCAGGCCTTACTGGCTTCAACATTGCAAACTGAACAAACCACCCACAGTGTTTAACCAACACATGTCATATACCAGCACTGTATGCTGTCTTGTTTGTCACACACTAAAACCTACATACAGATATGCACATACTAACCTTCACCAACATATATATCTCTCCCCTTCGCAAACAGTTGCAGTATGTCCCCTGCTCTATGCACATATACAGATGTGAATCTATATGACACATATATATTTCTCCATATGTGTGTGGCATACACACATGAGGTCCACACTGTTGTAAGTCCATGGACCTCACAGCTGAACTGTTGGGCCTTGCTGCAACAAAAGCAGATGTCACATATGAACACACACTAACATTAGGGGGGTATATATGTCAACAGATGCTAGGTAAGCATACTAGACTGCTGCAATAGTTGCCAATGCTAAGCTACACTTTAATATGACTGTCATGCATGTGTTGTTCTGTCACACCCATGTTTATATAATGTTAGCGTTAATCCCCCAACAGCCATTGGCCACACACTACTGTACAGAACACAGATAATATGGATCAGATCTTTGACATTTAATGCTGAGCTACATATTTCACAGGAATGTCCCACTGCCCACACGTACACAAAGTATTGTCCATAGCAGTAGTTAAGCAGAACATCTGTGCATAAAGAAGTACTGCTGCCACATATGAATGGTTCACATTATGTAGACTATTCTTCAATAACATCTACCACATGCCAGTAAATACATATGTGTCACATGCCTTTCCTTTGTATGATTTGGTAGTATTTCTTTTTCCTTTTCTCTGTCTCTCTCTCTCTCTCTCTGTCAGTCTCTGCAATAGAGTGATTGAGTTTTTGGCAGAGATTGCAGCCTGCTTTTGTAGGAATTTGCACATGAGCACGTGACGGTCTCTGCACCAATTAGTGGCCACCATTTGCTAATTGCATGCAGCCTGCTGTGTAGTAATTGCAGTAATCACTGTCATAGCAAACCAGTACCATAAATTGCTGACTCATGTAGGCATGGCCCTTTCAGCTTTCCTAGATGGTGATCATCCTTTTTTGCTGAGGACATCATTGTTTAAGACAGAAGGTTGGTATAGTTCTTATATCAGAAGCCAGGGGTGTAGCCAGAGATTTACATTTTGTACTCAGACCTAATGTTGCTGCTTCCAGTACCCACTTGTCAGTGTAGAAATGTACTCACCCTTCAAAATTCTACCCTAAGATACATGGAAAGATGTACTTTCTTTTCAACTGTTACAATTAACTGCCATACAAAGCTAGTTATTGAGATGTATTCCTTTGGCACAAGAATTGTTTGTGAACTGCTGTACTGAGAATATTCATTTACTCAGTTCTAAATAGTTTGTGCTTTTTTAGTGTTGACATTAGCACAAGCTGCTCAGAAAAACTGGACACATTTCAGTACTGTGAGTATGCGCACCTACATCCTTGGTAGACCCTGCACACACAGGTATATTCTACATTTGGGTAGGGTTGCAGAAGTACAGAGAGCGTAAGTAGTATTGTGTGGATTTTATCTTGCTGGACTTAGAGAGGGTTGCTGTGTACATATTAGTTTATCAAGGCAAGTAGTCTGTCTGCGTAATTCCCAACTGTGGACCTATCCACATGATAGCCAGAGAATAGCCTGTTATTTTTCGTCTGTGTATCACACAGGTCTTTCCAGCAATAGAGCAATGGCATTCTTACAGTTGGTTGCTACCAGTACATGGCTACATCCATTTCTATTTCAGTGTTGTATTCCTACATTTATGCTTCCAAAACTCCTTCCTAAGCTATTTGCACAGTGTGTAACAGCAGAAAGGCTGATATGCCTCTGTGTTTCTGCCTCTGCCAGACCTCTCAACCAATCAGGTACATATTTGAACAGACTCAGGGAAAAGTCAAGAAAAAGGGACAATCAGGGACACCTTTAAAATATTAGTGCCATTAAGTTGAGACATTGAGAGAATCAGAGCATATGAATTAATACATCTTTTCTGAAGTAAAAGAAGTGTCTAACTCTTAATTATTGTCATTAATCATTAAGTGTAATTCACCACCTTTCTGGCCCAAGTCAGTAGTTTTCGGAGGGATTCAGAGGGACAGAGCTAAAATTTGTGTCAAAATAAGGGACATCCCTGAAAATTAGGGACAGTTGGGAGGTATGTCCTCTGCCCTAAACAGATATGCCAGTGTTTGTCCTGCTGTGATACTGTGTGGGGTTGTAAAGTGATGGTGTAACATTATTTCCTGCTAGAATGGCTGCTTCTCTTATCACAGTCATATATGTAATCCCACAACAACTGTTGGTCAACATCCACAGAACAAGTTGTGTGGGTATGGTATTCCTATTTTTCCTTTACATTCACTCATTCTGATGCATGATATAATTATTTAAGCACCAACTTAATGTTTATCTACTGTGGCTTAGTGGCACTTCATGTTGTGTAGTGTGTGCAAGGTCCGGGGTTTGTGACTTACAGAGGCGTTTTATTTTGCTCCTGAGCAGAACAAGGGCCCTCACATACAGAATGACTAAGGCACATTTAAGCAGTTGTAAGCGGGTTTGCGTGAGTTTGCGCATTGCTGGACATTGCTTATCCAAGCGAACACAAGTGCAAACCCATGCAAATCTGCTAACTACTGCTTAATAGTGCTTACTCCCGCTCACCCCTCGCTAATTTCTTTGAAAGAAAAGAAAAATAGGGAGATAGGAAAGTGGTGAAAACAGGGCACAAAGAAGGAAAGACAGTATGGAAAATAGCTCGGGATGTACAGTATGGGTGTAGGGAAGGTCCATAGCTGCCCATTTCTTCAACAGCAACAGCTGTGCATATGCAATATATTTGGAGGTAGATATGAAACCTTCAACCCCTGAGAGAGGGGTGAGGACACCAAAGTATGTTGTAATGTCAATTAAATAACATTTCATGTGTCCAGCGGACATGTGTGCAAAATGGGCAGCTATGTATTGAGCGTAAATTTTTTTGGGAGCAGATTGCCCTTTTTTTTCAGGTGAGAGTGGAATGTGGGGTAGGGGAAGTAAGTATATTTGGGGAGGTAGGTTGGGGAGGTAAACAGACAAGACAAACAAGATGCATACAGGGATGGTATATGACACATGTGGTGGGTGAACACATTTGACGGGGAGGGATGTTTTGAAATCGCAAGCCCATGAGCCTCCAGATGGAAACAATGGGACTGAGGTCCCCACCCATGGGCAGTCACCACTGCACTTTCACGGCCCAGAGGGTGGCTGTGCTGGGGGCTGTGTAGGAGGGGCAGGCTGACCCAGGAATTGAGCCACTCGGTCCTCAAGCTGGCATAGAGGTTCTGCAACAGAACGTTCAATCGCTGTACGCACCACAGCCTGGACCATTTGAAGGGTGATAGGTGACCCTCCTCCACCCACGCTTGCATGGGGGGGTGAGCCCCATCCCTTGCAGTGCTTCCACCCAAAGGTGGCACAGGGCCAATGGAGGAGGAGGTCCCAGGCTGGGCACCAGATCTGCTTGTGCCAGGTGCCATAGCCAGCTGAGGTGGGACAGGTGGGTCCGCTGAGACCGGCCTTCCCATACAAACTATGTTTTGGAGAGTTTAATAAATATATGGGTTAGTAACAGTCAACAGCATTCCCAATTAGTTATAACAGCATGCAGAAGTATTCCCATTAACCCAACACACCAGATTTTCAACAGTTGAAAAGCAAGCATAACACATGCATATATAGAACAATAGTGGACATTACAACAGCATGCAGGTTGAATTGATGGCAACAGGCCACCAATATTGTGGTATTTTAACAGGGCACATGCATAGAAATTAATGCAAATATTTATAAGCCAACAGGACATATGTCCCAACAAATGTTTTGAGATTAGACATACCGACTGAGGTGTGGAATTGCATTTTTTATGCACATACAGTAGGGTGGGAAAAGATAGCTCAATTAACAACTTATATATCCTTATAGTTTTCACTACATTCCTATTAACTGCAGTTATATGTCCCTTACATGTATTATTACACTACCCAATGTCCTTATATTGTGCAACTGGATTTTGCTAGATCATTTTATACATGAGCTGTATCTTACATACAAACTTTCCAAGATGCAGATGTTACTGCAACATATTTTGAAAGTTGCTCACACACACACTACTGCTAAGATGGTACACTGACAGATCTACTTTCATATAATTATCTAGATATGTTGAGGTGAAAGTATCAGTTATATGTTAACAGCTCCCAACATTTCTGGCAGCACACTCACATTTCTGGGCAACACAATACCAAGCTACTCATGTGCCAGATTAACTTGTACATGCTGGCCATGAACCAACAGTTGAGGGCTGTACATATGCATACAAGCTACTGGCACTCCCTTCATCCACTTTATATGGGCCTACCCAAGTGTTGGTTGACACTGCTTAATACAACACTACTGTTTGTAGAAAGCAACAGTACAACAACATATCAAAGAAAATGAGACAGATGCACTCCATGAATCATACATTTATTAAAGGATTATTACACCTTTATTTATTGGGTTAAAAGACTTTTTGAAGGCTCTCTCATTTATTTTATATAATAGAAGATGCAGAATAATTACTAACCTGCCTGATGATGCAGCCTTTGCAGCCAATCTTCATGGGCTTGCTGGTTCATAGCCTGGACACCTGCAGCTGTGAAGTAAATGCAGTGATATTGAGACATACCTATCCATAGTATAGACACACATAGCAATTCTTAACTACTTAATACAATGGCTACTTACTCAGTACTGGGGCATTAGGCATTGTATGGGATTCCTGGATCCACTGGTCCAGTTGATCCTCCCTATGTTGCTTCAGGTCAGAATAATGGAGCCTGACCTGCTCACCAGTCCGAGGAACACCAGTGGCACTGGGGAGATCACGGGCAAGACTGTTCCAGGCCTCCATTTTATATTGGGTACCCTGGTACTGAACCCACAGGAGTCTTTCCTCATGATTGTGGACAAGGAGCCAAACCATTACTTTGGACACCTCGATGCCCCAGCATTGAGCTCTAAATCGAGTGCCTTCTCCAACACCGGCTATGCTGACTCAGAAGGAAGCTACAACCAGTTATACCAAGTATTCCTGCCTGTGGAGCTTAAATATACCTCATTTCCTGCACTTATTTGCGACTGGCCAGTTTTGGAAAAACTCAGCTGTAGGCATGCCTGCTTAGCCGATGTTGGCAATGTTTAAAATTCCTTTGATAGATATGTGTCTGTTGAAAGGGCATGTTTATGAAATGCTGTTGTGGCTTAGTGGTTAAGTACTGTGACTATAGTGCACAGTATCCTAAGTTCGAGCCCTGTTACTGCTTTTTATTTTCCTACTGGCCAGACCTGACTGGTTAAGGTACAGTATAGGAGGTGTGGCCGTGTTTAATCGACTTTTCTCAACTTTGCCCGACTTTGCCCAATGTTGTTCAACATTGCTCGACGTTGCTTGACATTGCCCGACGTTGCTCGACATTGCCCGATGTTGCGCTGGTTAGCGTGGTGCACAGCTATGTGCAAATACATTGTGGTTGCGCTGGTTAGGATGGTGCGCAGCTACATGCAAAGACATTGCACTGGTTAACGTTGTGTGCAGCTACGCGCAATTGGATTTAAATATGCTCAATACTGGTAAAATGTTCTTAGCAGTACTTTATATTGCTTGAAATAGGGTACTCATGCCTCAGAATGCATAACCATTTCACCTTCATATATATATATATATATATATATATATATATATATATATATATATATATATATATATATATATATATAAAATTTCGTTCACCACTACATTTAACATTTCAATGCTTTTTACAAAACTTATACATAAAAAATGTCAGGAAATATTTTTGTATACAGATTTCCAACAGAAAATGGAACATGCAGTAGTGGGACTCAACCCGGGAATGCCTCCTCTTTGTGCGAAGGCTCTAACCGCTACACTATCGCTATTTTGCTTAATTTGCATATATTTTTCTTATTATCCTCTTTTGGTGTCTAAGCTGCTAACTGTAGCTAAGCAATGAGCAAACCTGCGCAAACATGCGCAAATACTGGCAGCTATATCGGATGAAAAAAAATAAATAAAAAAACTTTTTATTTTTAATTTTGTCAGTTGTTTAACATATGGGGAGTGTAGTGTTACATTGTGCACATGTGAGCAGACTCGCTTGTGTAACTCGAAATTGCGGTATTTTTTCATTGCAGAGGCATGGATTTTTGGACTCCTTGGCAGTCCGACACGCCCCCTACACTAGTACATGCTCTGTGTAAGCTTTAGAGTTGAGGCAGCGCACCCTCATTAATATGCATGGTGCCCTGCCATCATATTCTTAGACTGGCACTTCCGTGTAAAACTAATCTAGTCTTACACGGAAGATTATTAAATCCGGGGGAGTGTGTTTGTTCCACCCAGTAATGCTATTATTGATACCTTTGTGGAGATCTGTAATATACAGATCAGGGATAGTTTTGATAGTGAAGATGAACATAAACTCTACCACAATATGTCTAAAGAAGAGTATGATGCACTGAAAGAACTGAGAGAATTAACTTCTATAGAAGTTAGACCCGCTGACAAGGGTGAAGGTATAGTTATTTTAGATAAGGAGCTGTATCACAGACAAATGTATGTTCTTTTAAGTCAAAGTGATACTTATGAATGTATATCAGTAGCTACTGTTAAAGCTGTTATGGATAGAATAGCATTTCTGATCTTCGATCTGCTAATAACTAATATGATATCAGAGCCACTCTTTGAATACTTCTCAGTTGAACATCCGGTGGTACCAATTGTATATGGTTTGCCAAAAGTTCATGAATGTCTTAGTACTCCACCCATGCGACCTATAATCTCTGGCAGAGGCTGGGCTATGGAACCCTTATCCATTTTTGTCTAAATTAACTTACATCGCATATTAGAAGAGTGTGCGACTGTTCTAAGGGGCACTAAAACTTTTTTAGAGTTATTACAAATGAAATGGAAACCTGACTATTCTGAATGTTACTTTGTTACTATGGACATTGTATCCCTGTTCATGGTCATACCTAATCAATGGGGTATTGATAGTATTAGTGAACTATTGCATTGCAAGGGGGTTCAGGGTGATAAAATATGCTTGATTTGTAGCCTGTTGGACATTATTTTAAGTAACAATGTTTTGTAGCTAAAACTTTTACTATAGGGAATAGAAAATACCACATCCGACGTAAACTCAACTGTGAGTCTAAATCAATAGTATACTTAGCTCATTGCAACTGCTGTATGGCATTTTATATAGGCAAGACTGACCATAGGTTACGGGACAGACTTTACGAACATCAATACGCTATAAAGAAAAACAAGTCTGACAACGCATTAGCCAAACATATTACTAAATGCCATGGCCACAGTTTTCACTTTTTAGCCATCGACTAGGTCTTGCCTTCAATCAGAGGTGGCCCTACTGCATTATTATTACAAAGTAAAGAGCTAGAATGGCAACTTACTCTTAATGCCTTTAGCCCTCCAGGACTTAATGAAAATTGTAATATAACATGTATTTTGAAATTGAGAAACTACAGGAGGTAGCTTTCATTAAAGTATTTAGCCTAGATTTAGGTTTAGACTAATTCTGGATGTGTAAAACACATTCTTATTTTTATTGACTACCCCTTTTTTGCTGACTTGTTCTATTTGACGTCCTGCTTTTTTACCTTTTCACATTTTTAGTACTGTTAACTTTTTTAACATCCCTAATAGCAGGAACTAGTAATTTCCTTTTTAAACTAAATTTAAGAAGTGTATACACGTTTAACTTTGTGCGCAAATACCACACATTCTTTGAGTGAGAGGAAGGAATGCTTCAACAACTACACAAAAAGAAAGAGAAAATAACATTATACTTGTTCTTTTCACATACTTGTTGTGCAACAGTCCTAAACATGTTCAAAATGCACTGAATGTTTTTAACTTTCTTACTGTAATATTAACCAGGAAGATGTCTTTAACGTTTGAATATTTGACAACATTTAACAACATTGTTGCTTTAAGGTAAACACTGACGCAGACAGTGGGCGTTCCTTTACATTTTAAAAATTGTAGCGCCTTTTTTCCTGTATCTCTGAAGAAGCCACTACTTTGTTAAGTGGCGAAAACACTGGTTGTATTTTGCTTATTTAATAAACCTACGTTAAGAGGAGCTTGGTTGGCTTTTGGTGCTTGCTACTTTTTATTTTTATTGTTTTATTTGTCTTCGCTAGTTGTATAGGAAACTGGTTAAAAAGAATAACCTATTGCACAATACAAGTATGCACCTGAATCAGTGGGCGTTCCTTTACATTTTAAAAATTGTAGCGCCTTTTTTCCTGTATCTCTGAAGAAGCCACTACTTTGTTAAAAACACTGGTTGTATTTTGCTTATTTAATAAACCTACGTTAAGAGGAGCTTGGTTGGCTTTTGGTGCTTGCTACTTTTTATTTTTATTGTTTTATTTGTCTTCGCTAGTTGTATAGGAAACTGGTTAGAAAGAATAACCTATTGCACAATACAAGTATGCACCTGAATCATTGTAAACATAATATAATAAAAGGACAGGTGATCAGGTTGATGAGATTACATAATGATGATGTAGATCTGAATTCAGCTCTAAAGTCCCTTAAACTGGATTTTATAGAAAGAGGTTATAAAAGTAAAGACATAGACAGGAACATTAAAGAGGCATGGAAAGACAGACATGATAAGTGTAAACCATACTTTACCAACAATGCAACAGTATGTGATCCACTTGCAGGTAGTGTTGTTGAGAGTAGTGAGATGCTACGACAGATCACTAATGGGAGTAGTAATGATTTGAGAATAACTTTGACATATTAGGAGCATAAATAACAAAACTCAGCACCTGCATGCCCTCTTAGCTGTTCATTCCCCAGATATATTATGTCTAACAGAAACGTGGCTGAAGCCTGCCACCAAGGGCCATGAGATTCTGCCACTAGGGTATAATAAGTTTCAACTAGACCTTACCACCAGAAAGGGTGGTGGGGTAGCCATACTTTACAAGTCTACTCTATTTGTCAGCATATACACCCAACAACCACCCCAATTCAGTAATGCTGAAATTATTATCTCAAAACTACAAATTGACAAAAACAAAAATGTAAACATTGTCTGTGTGTACATTCCCCTAGGGAGGAACACAGATACCTTAGAAGACTTCTTATATTGGTTATCCAATAACCACCCCCAAGAAACAATTGTTCTTGTGGATTTCAGCATTGACTGGAACACTTGCTCTTATGAAACCCCCACAGCCCACATACACCTCTATGGATTTACTCAAATCATAACCTCCCCCACCAGGACAGGAAAACCCAATAACAAGGAACGTACCCTAGACTGGATACTTGTCAATACCCATCTTCAATCTTGTAAATCAGGCACTTTGCCTGATGACCTAAGTGTCCACTATCTCACCTGTGTAATCAAGCTCAAAGAAGACTGCTCCTACCAACCCACCTATTGAACATTAAGAAACAACAACAATTTTATTCTCACCAAGTTTCAAAATGAACTTAAGGCATGCAGCTGGTCAGTACTAAAAAGTATCCCCCTAGATGAAGCAGTAGCATACTTTAACACCAAATTCCTTGCTATTCTTAACTCCCATGCTCCCAGCCACTCTATTAGAACCAAAGTTAATATTGTACCATGGCTTTCTAAAGATACCAAAACCAAAATTTCATTCAGAAACAAAGCATGGGCCACCTACCGAAAAACAAAAGCCCCACTTGATCAACTAAGATTCAGACAGCTAAGGAAGGACACCAAAAAATCCATAACCTTAGACAAAAAGAACCACTTCTACCATCTACTGCAAAAACACCAAAACAAACCTCAAAAGTTCTGGGCAGGAATAAACAAACTACTTCTCCCAGACCAAACCGCCACTCCACCCCCCCTCAACTGCACAACAAAAATACCCAGTAGACATTGCTAATAACTTGAACAGCTTCTTCTCAGAGACTATCCAGTCTCTAGCCAGTCAACTCTTTCCTAAATGGCTCTAATTCTAATGTAGCCACACCAAGTACCCAAACATACTTTACCTTCCAACCTGTTCCTACTCAACTTATTCATGCTCTACCTAAGTAACTAAGACCCACCACCCTGGCTGCCGACCTCCTCCCAGCAGACTATCTGCAAAAGGCTGCTGACGCCATAGACTACCCCATCTCTATCTTGATCAACAGAGCTATATCTGAAGCTACTGTACCCACTATATGGAAAATCTCCCATGTCATAGCTATCCATAAAGGAGGTAGCTCCACTGAACTGTTAAACTTTAGACCCATAGCTATTCTATCACCTCTAGCTAAAATTATGGAAAAGTGTGTACACATACAGCTCATGCACTACCTCACACAAAACAAGCTGTTGTCCAGCTTTTTTAAGCCACACCACAGTACTACTTCTGCCCTCCTCTCTTTCACTAATGTCATTAACCACAACCGCAATAATAACAAACTATCTTCAGCACTCTTTCTAGATCTATCCAAGGCTTTTGACATGGTTGGTCACACAATTCTTATAAATACCTTGAAGGCCTTCTCCTTAAACAACCATGCACTCCAATGGTTTCAATCCTACCTGCAGGGCAGGCAACAGGCAGTCTTATGGCAAGACAAGCTATCATCTTACCTACCCATCACATTAGGAGTCCCCCAGGGCTCAATACTACGACCCCTTCTTTTCTCCATCTTTATCAATGACCTTCATTCAGTCATCCCAGATGCTACCTGCATTCAATATGCAAATGACCCCATCTTGATTTGTTCTGAAACCTCACCAGCTACTTTATTCACATTAACCCAAATTACCTTCAATACAGTGGAAAAATGAATCTCCAATCAACATCCAATCCTAAACCCTAACAAAACTAAGTTGCTCCTCTCCTCCCCCATATGCAGGACCCCCTTGCCAGCCTTCAACATAACTGCTAACAATGGCACTATCATCTTCCCAGAAGCCCAAACTAAACTACTGGGTGTCATAGTTGATAACAACCTGAAGTTTGATATGCATATCAATCAAACTATCAAAACCATTAATAAAAAACTTGGCTCTCTTTACAGAATCAAACTTTTCCTTACCCCACTTGCTAGAACTGCAATTGCCCGTTCCCATCTGCTATCAACGCTTCTCTATGCTTCACCTCTATTCTCCAACTTAAACAAAACAGATCTTAATAACCTATAATCCTGCTATAACCACATTGCCAGATTTACTACTGACACAGCCTACCAGACATACCACTGTCACAACCTAAATCACATAGGATCACTTGAACTGCCAAGCCTACTGCAGTTCAACCAGCTAATAGTGGCACATAAAGTCCTTTACCAACCAGAAAATACACCTCCACTAAAAAATATTATCAGCCCCTACACCAGCACCAGGCTAGTACAATCATAGGTTCATAGGTTCATAGGTTGGTACTAGGCTATCAGCCCTAGGGCCTATACAAGCCTAGCCATAACAATTCCCTGGCTATTTCTTCCCACATTATTTACTTTCCTGGACCCCTGTCTAGCAGGGTGACTGACGTGATCCCTGGGGTGAATTTCCTTTCTCCCATCCAATCGTCAAGGTTCCTCTAGAAGAGGTCCAAAGAGGCACTCTGCTTGACATGTATGGGCAATCTATTCCAGAGTCTGGGGAGTCTCTGGGTCAGGAACCTATCCCTCCAGCATGTTTTGTTTATTGTGATGACAAGGTTTAGATCCCTGGAGCGTGTAGCTCTGAGGGATTGGGATTTCATTAAGTGTAGCATGTCCAACAGCTCTGGGTTTGACATGGCCTTGTATGTTAAGCAGAGATCGCCTCTGAGTAGACGATATGCGACAGAGTATAGCTGGAGTTTTTTAAGGCGGTCAGCGTAGGGCATCTGCTTTAGGCCTGTGATTCTTTTAGTGAGGTATTTCTGAGGCCTTTCCAGTTGTTGTAAATGTCTTGAGAGGTACATACCAAATGGGGCATTGTATTCTATAATGGGTCTAATGAGGAATGAGTACAGTGGGACAATGACCTCCTTTTTTCTGGATGAAATCATCCACTAGACTCCTAATTCAAACATACAAATTCAACTACTCAGCTGGGGACTCTCTGTTTGCCAACTCTGTTGGAAAAATATGGAACAGACTCCCAGCTGACTTGACCCTAGAACCCTCACTAGCTCAATTCAAAAACAAACTCAAGAAATACTTCAAAACTCATTAGCTGTGTCCTTGCACTAACCCTGACTAGTGACCTCTCTATTTCTTAGGTGCCTTGCCTTCAACTACTTCTAAAAATTTTCTACCACTCCATTTCAGGAAGGGTCAGTTGTATAACTGCTGCTCAGTGTGTCTTAAACCTGAATGTAATGTTATGTATGTTTAACTTTGAAAATAATGTTATGTTTTGTAAAGTGTTTTATAATAAGTACTATATGTGCTAAATGCTGGTATTGCTTATGACTGTAATCTGCTTGAAACTAGCATTTATTAAATGTTCGATGTGTATTATTATCTTGGAATGTTTCTCCCCGGGCCTCCGCTGAAAATGGACATGTATCCAGTCAGACTATCCCGGTCAACAAATGTAAAATAAATAATAAATAAATAAATATGCTAGTAATATAAATATGATCTGCAATGTCATTAATAAGAACTGGAATATACTCTCTACTTTGGATGGGTTGAAGGAGATAGTAGGAGACAAACCTAAGTTTAGCTTTCGAAATAATAAGACCCTAAAGAACCTTATTTATAATAAATCTAGTTTAAATAGGATTACTCTTAGATCAGATAGAGTAGGTACATATACATGCAGGAGTTGTACTGCCTGTGTATATATACACACAGGTACTAACTTTGTACACCCTAAGCTAGGCTTCAGAATAGAGCCTTCTCACTATGCTGACTGTAAAACAGTCAATGTAATATATTTGAGTTATTGTGTCAAATATTTTTCATATTATATTGGCTTGACTAATTGACAGTTCAAAGACAGGAAACTCGAACATATGAGGGATATAAGAAATAAAAAGGAAAGTAGTGCCTTGGCTATTCACATCAAGAACGAAGGTAGTGAGCATATGTTTAAGTTTCTGGTCTTGGAAATACTTGCAGTCAAAAAAAGGGGAGGAGAGATGAGGAATATTACTGAGGCGGCTGAACAAAAATGGATTATGTTACTGTGTGCTGATAAAGCACCTGGTTTGAATAATATTTTCTCTATTAAACCTTTCTTGAAAGTGAGACAGTTGAGACACTAGTTTTTAGTTTATGTATGCTGTGATGTTTTTAAAAATGTTAAGTACTGCTTTAATTAATTTAATTTTTAATTGAAGTAATTAATGTTAATTGGAATACTATTTAATGTGGTTGTTTTAAGTCATTTTATCTATGTCTGATGAAGAGGTGAACACTTGAAAGCGCTTACTTACAATAAATTGGATATTCTGCTGTGTTACATCCAGCATTACCCACACCCAGGCATGGGTTATTGCTATAATATTGCACAGTTGTACTGCTTTGAGACATGCCAAAAATTGCAAATGTTGCACTACTGTATGAAAGTTATATATTCTTTTTAAATCCCTAAAACTGTTCATATTAAAAGCAGAACATTATGAAGCATGTATATTCACTCCCAAAAGTACAGAAGTGGTGACTGCTGTTTAAATTCAACTTCCATTTAGAGAAGGATATCAAGATGGCAATATCTCATGTTATTGTAAGGCTTTAGGCACTGTTCACTGTGGAAGTTTCCAGGTATGTAGTAATATTTCATTGCATCAATAACTGCAAATCCTCTTTACCTCCTAGTCACTATAAACTTCATTAAATCTATCTCTCTTATGGAAAGAACTGAGTAAAGTATAACAAATTTGATGAAGAAATGTTAAAATTCAAAAGCTGCTAATTACAGAAATTCAGCACTGCAAAATATAGATATATCACTTTTTAACTGTTAGTAGAAATGAAGCTTAATTCTAAACTGTTATCAAGTTACTGCACCAGCAAAAATGCATTTATTATTGTTAACCTGGTGATCCCACTGGACACAAGAGTCCCTTTTCCTGGACTCTGTGGAAGCACTGTCTGGTTTAGTGATGTGTGACATGTTCAGGGGGCATGCAGTTTGCAAATGGAAACAGAGGAAATGAGACCTGGGAATACAAGATGAAGTTTGCTAACTGCTTGTAGTTTAAACCTTAGGAAAAAAATACCATCTCAACTGTATAGAAAGGAGTGGTGAAAGCAGACGTAAACTTTTGAACCAAGGTTATTAGATCTAGACCTAAAGAAGCAATTACAGACATTGTTATAAATTTCCAAAGGATTCAGGTGAAATTCGCTGCAAGGTTATTTTTACAAAACAAAGTGATCTACTGACTTCTAAAGGAAAAAAAAGTTATGTTGCTGACATAAAAACATATTATGATAAGTGTGTAGAAAGCTGTATGTTCGGTATTCCTTAAATTGCAGTTTTTAAATGAAAATATTACTGCTGAAAAAAAGCTTCAGAATAATGACTGTAAATCTCATAGTCCTCACTTATACAGATTTTTGCAGAATGTTCAGATTTCTGACTCATATATTTAGTCTATTCCCAATAAAATTTGCAGTTTTCTGGAAAATCCTTTAGGAATGAAGTCACTAAATAATATCAGACATTTGAGTTTCAAGTATCCTTCAGAAAATTCATGCACAATGCTTGTCTCATAACTTAAAAGCAAGCTAAGACTTACATTACCATATCCACTGTTTGTTTGAAGGACTCATCTGGTCCTTCACCTTATATTCTTTCTTTTGTTTTTTTTTTTTGGTTTTTTTTTTGCGCATTCAGTTGCTGCCTGATTTTTATCTACTTCTGGTTTGATTTCTATTCCTGCTTGACGCCAATATGCTTCTGCTAGATTAAGCAGAAAAGTCATCTTAGATTTATTCTCCTCATGTTTCAAAACTTTCACTACATTTAGGTCTTGTGAGGTCAGAAGATATGTGTGGAGTCCCACAATTGCAGATCTAAACATGTAATAAATTTCAAGGAGGCCTATCCCTTTTTCAGAACAGAGAATATACAATCTTGGTATGCAATGATTTTTATAAATCATTTGGTGAGCATGAAGCATTCTTCTTGTTTTTCTATCTAATCTATCCAGCACCTTTTGGGGACAGTCAATCACTCCAAAACCATAGGTTAGGACATGAAGAGCAGATTGATTTATAGCTTGGATTTTGTTCCTTGATGCCAATGCTGTTTTCAGGATTAATTTAAGTCTTCTGAAGTACTCCTTACTAATTTTTATTCATATTTGTTCATGTTTTATTGTTGATCCTTCATCAATTCCCAAATATTTATATACTCCCTATTGCTCAAGTTCTTTTATATCACATTCTTGTCACAGACTGATGTTTTCCTAGTGCTGCAGTTTTCCTGTGTTAAAGGTTGCTTTTGTACATTTATCAAGACCAAATGACATTCTTATATCATCTGAAAAAGTTTTGACAATTTGCAGTTGTGCTTTCAGTTCCTCATCTGATGAGCTATACAGCTTCAAATGCTCAACAAAGAGAAGATGAGAAGTCTTTGCATTTTGTTGTTTTCTAGGAGCCAAATTATAGCCATGACCTAAGCTGTTAAGTAGACAGCTTAATGGGTTAAGGGCAAGGTAAAATAGCAGTGGTGACAGAGAGTTACCCTGGAATATCCCACTTTGAATTTTTATCCCTGGAATAATAAGTTGTTCTTTATCATGTCTTAATTGCAAAGTGGTCAACCACTGTTTCATGGTCACTATAATGTAGTCAACCATTTGTAAACACTCTTTAATCCATGAATGTGGGATACTATCAAATACTTTTTTATAGTCAATCCATGTTGTGTCTTTCGGCTTTTCCCGGTTAGGGGTCGCCACAGCGGAACTCTGGTACGCTAATGATTGGCAGTAGATTTTTACGTGCCGAGTTGCTGGCCCTGACACACAACCTTCAACGAAGGTACACCCATTCATGCATGTCTCCACACAAAAGACGCTGTAGCTGAGAATCAAACAGGACAACGTCTTACTGTGAGGCGACAATGCTACTGCAGCACCACCACGTCAATCCATGCCATAGTTAAATTCTCCCCCTTTTTACAGTTCTCTACTATGACTTTATTTAACAGCAAATGATCCTTTGCTCCATATGTAAACTATGTCAGCATCAGTCCCAGCGTATAGTTTATACGTCGTTGGAAGTCAAGGATTCTCCAAGGATGGTGCCATGTTACCAAAGCAAATTGATTGATTTTAACAATTGGCTTAGCTTCTGGTGTCAATCCATTGGAATAAAATACTTGATGGCCTGGGAGGATATGGTTGGCAGATCACACTTCCTTTCATGGGTAGTTTGCACTTATACCCTCTAGGCTTTTGGATATTGGCAAAGACCTTTTCCTCCCTCATAATGCCTTTATTTAGACAATGCCAACGTGGTAAACCTCCAGACTTAACTGAACCTATAATCAATATCTGAAGGTGGTACAGCTCAGTGCTAGAAGTCATAACAAGAAACTCCACTCCCAGCAAGCCTTCCCCTCCCCTCCCTGTGGAGTGTACAGGTCTGTGTAGTGATAGAGACACGGTTTAAAGTTGCAGAGAGTACCCCAGCAATGTAAGGTTATACTGCATTTCACACCTTTAGGCCAGATACTGCACAGGAGGGAACTAAAGGTGGAGGATTCTCAGTCTATATTACAACCAACCTCACATCCAGACTAGTTAAAGCATATGACCCACTGGAACTAACATATGTACAATTCACCAAAAACAGGGTCTCATACCATATCCTTGCAACCTATAGGTCCCTCTCCTCCCAGGAAACCCATACTATCTATATCGATGTACTAAAGTCCCACACCATTCAAACCAATATGATATTCATAGAGGATCTCAACTACCCCTCTACAAATTGGAAATCCTACACCACTTCTAATACACAAGCCCAGTGATTCCTAAACTTTGTAAATAGCAATATCCTGGAACAATTGGTCCATTTTCCTACCAGGGGTAGAAACATCCTTGACCTTGTACTCATGAACATGGAGAGCTGATGCTCCTCAACAAATGATATATCTTCACTGATTGGATTTGACCATAAGGCAGTATTACTTGAAATAAAAATGAAATCCTGTGATGCAACAAAGCCAAAAACCTTGAGGAACTATTTCAAGGCTAACATCTCTCTAATAAGTGACAACTTGGCTAAATTCCAAGCACCCCCAAACCCAGTAACCACCATAACATATGCTGAGCTATCTACAAAATCTCTGTACAGCCATACTGATAGCAGTATAGGTTGAGTTGTGCCTACTTGTATTAAGAATAAGGCAAACTCAAAAGACAAGCCACCCTAGTGGAATCACAATATTAGTTGGTTATACAACAAATGAAAAAAAAAATCTCTTCCACGCATAGGAGGAACAAAGCCATGCATGCTAAAAGTCTGATCAATCTAAACAGGCAGCTCAGAGGGTTAATTAATACTTCAAAGGACAAATTTGAAGAAAAAAAAATCACTTTTCAGGCAATGGACAACCACAAAGCTTTCTATAGCTATATCCGTAACCTCAGGTGAAATTCCCAACAATGTGCAGAAATTATTGTAAATGGCATCACCCACACTGAACCGAAGGCCATTGCCAACCTTTTGGCTGACAGGTTTAGCTCTTATTTCTCCCCCCATTTTTGTCCTCCCCCCAATAGTCCAAAGAAAATACTGCATACCACAATCCCCCTAATCATTACTAGGGAACAGGTCATCAATACACTTTCTAAGGCTAAAAACACTGCATCGATGGGCCCCAATAACATCCTGGGATGTTTAATAAATAACATGAAGCAAAATCTCTTTGGTCCATTTGAATCACTTTTCAAATGGTGTCTATAATTTTTGCGCCCAAGGAATGGAAAATGGCTGTATTCATTCCCATGCACAAAGGAGGTCCACCACTGATCCAGGTAACTAAAGGTCCATAATTGTGGCCAGCCTCATATGTAAGGCCAAGGAAAGAATCATCATGGACATGATTAATGAAGGCTAGTCCCATCACAGCTTTGTTAAAAGAATTCATGCCTATTAAATCGGACTTTTTTGAGAGGGTCACCAAAGCATCAGATGAAGATAAGAATGTGCATGCAGCTTACCTCAAACTGGCCAAAGCTTTTGATACAATACCCCACACAGGCATTATAGACAAGCTCACTGATTTAGGTATAAACCCTTTTATCACATGCTGGATAGTAAACTGGCTCACTGATAGGACCCAGGAAGTCAAAATAGGTAAGGCAACCTCCGCCAAGAGACCAGTAACTGCCGAAGTCCTCCAAGGCTTGGAACTGGGCACCCTCCTTTTTGGCATTTATCTCTTTGAAATGGAAGCAAATGCAGAAGGTTCATGGCTGACAAAGTCTGCAGATGATTTGAAGCTGGGCGTTATCATCGGCTCCCCTGCAGACACTAGTATTCTTCAAGAAGGCCTATCTATGACTAACAAATTGTACCAAAACCATGGTCTTAAACTAAATGCTAAGAAATGCATAATTTTAGCCTTTGGGAAGTCAACCATCCTGGCTAATTACTATGTTGAAAATACACCCCCTAAGAGTCAAACCAGTGGTCAAGAATCTGGGTACACACTTAGACAGTAGCCTTACCTTTGACTACCACATGGCCACAGTGGTGAGGAAATCCTTTTATGTTGCACAACTTATAAGTAAGGGCATGGTATCTAGGGCCAAAGAGATCATTATCCCACTACACTTTGCCCTTATCAGACCAATCATAGAGTATGATGCTCCCTTTGGTATGTACCTGACCGGCATATGCAGCAAATAGAGGGACCTCAGAGGTTCCTTACAAAAAGAATACAAGGCATAACAAACTTGCCTTACACAGAGCATCTTAAAGACCCATCCCTCTACTTAGTCTCCT
This sequence comes from Protopterus annectens, assembly GCF_019279795.1. Classification (NCBI taxonomy): domain Eukaryota; kingdom Metazoa; phylum Chordata; order Ceratodontiformes; family Protopteridae; genus Protopterus; species Protopterus annectens. Next base: position 32,861,175 of record NC_056734.1, on the reverse strand, counting down.
ATAGATGGCAGATGGGTGATCTATGCCTGGCTTGCAAGGCATCCACAATCCTCACAGACATGAATCCTGCATATTTGTAAGTCAGACATTACCAGAAATACAAAGTCTAGGGACCTGAATTTTGTCTATGACTTAAAGATAATGTGCCGGAGAGACAGATATGTGTCCCAGAGACTGCTCCTCCTATGGAACAGGCTTCCTATCCACGTGAAGCTGATTTTGTCAATTACCCAGTTTAAGCACAACCTAGACCAGTGGATGGGAAATAGGACATTTACACTAGGCCTGGAATACATGTCCCATATGGACAAAGGTAGCTTATAATTGGCTAGCCCTCAGTGTCCTGTTTGGATACAAAACATCTTTCATTATTTTGGGAAAACTTGGCTAAGCTGAGAAAGGCCCTCTGGGTCATTAGTCTAGTAACAATCTATAAATCAAAGAATCTATTAATCTATTCTAGTAACTTTATAAGTTTAGAAAGGCAATATTTAAAATCTGTCCCTACTTTTGGGCCTTTGTCCACTTATTCTTTTTACTTTTGTCCACATTTCTAGTGCTAAGAGGTGGAGAGGTATGAAACTCCTGCATGTTGAAGATGTGGCAGAGTGTTAAGACTGCTAAAGAAACCATTGCTTTATTCTGACTGTAGATGATATGAGTTATTATAGGATGGTACAGTGAGATTTAGGCACATTCAAACTTCAGAATCTGTGTAACGTTGCATGACACAAGGGAATAACATCAGTATATTTTTTAAAAGCTGTTCTAACTCATTTACATAGTTTATATATTAAGTATCAATATCAAAAAACAACTGAGGAGTTTATTGCAAATTAATTTGCAGTAGCTGTTTATTTCTGCTGACTCATATCAGAGGAAATATACTATAAATTGTGTTCTGAAGGAACACATTGATGTAATGAACCTGAAAATTACCTCAAGGACTGAAGTTTTCAGAAAGAACTGTTCACTCTGCACAGCTGCATAGAAATTGCCATTCCTTTACAACTTATGCATTTTATTGTCTTTTTGTCATACACAATCTAATAATTAAAGTATTTAGCTCACTGTAGAAAATGACAGAATATCTTATCTATTTACTGGTAGATTTTTTTTTCAGTACAGCTAAATAGCAAATTGAAAAAAATGTGCTGCTCCATGGATTTTGAAAACATAATACTCCTGGTAACTCTTGTGGTTCTGCATTTTCCTTAAAATGACTTAATTTAGTGTGACATACATTATAGCATTAAATAGAGCAATGCATCACTTCCTTATAAATATTTTGCATAACTATCTATTGCTATTATTTATTATTTACTTCTCGTTCATATAGACCTACGACATTCTTTATCACCTCTTAAATACTAATCCTCCATTTCCTCATTTTCTTTCTTTCGACCAAGTTCATTTCAAAATATTTCCTAGCTCTTTAGACGATGAAGATGCTATCGATTAATGGTACTCTGTTTCAATGTTAAATATTTGTTGATTATATGTATACCTCTGTTTACTATGTTCATTAGGTAATTCTTTTTCTCCTAGAGATTTTCTCCCTGGAAAAAAACTTACTCAGCTCATTATATGATAGTGTTATTTATTTATTTATTTATTTATTTATTTGTTTGTTTATTGACATTTGACTAGTAGAGCTAAATCACATTATTAATTAATGACACAAAACACACAGCATCAATGGGACTACTGTTCAATCTCAGCCTTACTACAGGATTGGTCCCTCTCCATAAAGGTGGTGTTGACTAGCTTGGCCTGCAAAGCTATGGAAAGGATCATCATGGACCTCATAAATAAAGATATTGGGGACCTAGCAGATCCTGCCTGTTAAACCTGGTTGATTTCTTTGAAACAGTCACCAAGGCCATTGATGAGATAGATAAGCTCATGTCACTAGATGGATTGCAAACTGGCTCAAGGAAATTACCACATAGGTGGTAATCCATTAAAAAGTGGTTAGAAAAACATTTTATATAGCCCACGTACCTCACCAAGAGGATCAAAGGGCTCAAACAGATGCCACATACCACCACTTTCAGAGGCTGTGTCTGCGCGATAATAAAAGTCCAACCATTAACAATTAATGGACATGCTGCACTCAGAAAATCCAGATCCCCATCGAACTCGTGGCTCGAGACTTGAACCTCAGCACTGAAAATAAATAGGACATGCTGGAGGACAGATTCATAACAGGGAATCTTGATGAGGGCGTGGGGAGGGTTTACCCCGGTCGAATCTGTGTCATTGTTGGACAGAGGCACAGTATATAATCCTCAAAAAAGGGCATAGCAAAATAAATTTAAAATGGATGGAGACAGATAGCCTAGTATGAACCTATGAACCTATGAACACCCACTTTAAACTTTGTATATTTGTTGAACACTTCTGTACCTCTACTTACTTTATTCTTAATGTAATGTGGGGCTATGGGGGTAGTAAGGCTTGGAAAAGCAGACACTGTGTCTTAAAATCGCTCTTTTACACACTCATTCCATAGCCTCATGCAGTCATGCACTGAAGAACAGTAGTTATATAATTTAAGTCAAACAAGTAGTAAAAGAAGATCCAACTAAATACAGCTAAAAAACATAAAATTTAATATTTGGTAAGGGCTTTCAAGCCAACAAGCTCTTCATCAAACAAATGCAATACAAAACACTGAAGCAGAAACACTTAAGTACTAAATCTAACAAATCACATGATAAAACAGAATTAGTCAATAAACTAATGTCCTGGCTTTCAGCAAAGGTCTTAAAGGAACCATGACATTCAAGCCATAGTATTTATCAGCTTGCAGTCCCACTATCCACCTGGTTTCCACCTTCTCAGTGAAATTCTTGACATCACCGTCCCTCAGACTCCTAATGAGCAGCTGAAGCACCATAAACTTAAAGGAATGTCCAGGAAATTCAGCTACATGTTTAGCCAGTGCATTACTGGCTTTACATTTGCAGATATCACAAGGATGCTCTAAAATCCGTTCTTTAAGGATCCGGTTAGTGTTTCCTACATTAAAATGACAACATTTCTGCAAATAAATCACATCAGAACTCTTGCAATCAGCATACAACTTTGGTTGGTATCTCTTCCCTGTTGTTGGATGTATAAAACATTTATTCACAGTGATAGAGCTGCAAGCACTGCACATATGGCAGGGAAATGTATCTGTTCTCATAGATCTATTATGTACAGATGATTCCTTACATCCTGAGCCATAACAAAACTGCCTCTTTAGAGATGGAGAATTCTTGAAATAAAACAAAGGGAAATCACCAGCGATCTGATCAATGGTGGCATCTGCCCCTAAAACAGACCAATGCCTCCTAATCATATCTCAGACCATATTGATGTTATTAGAATATGTCAATGCAAACCATGTTTTATCTCTGGTCACTGACCAGTTTATGGGATGTCTTGCAGTACACTCTCACTCATGTATCACTTATCAAATTACAAACAATAAGTGCCACCAGTTTGCCTATCACATGCTGCTGGAAAGTGAGAGGAAACAACACTGTGAGGCAGTAATACTAACTAAATTCTACATATTCCCCTCTGTCTTAGCAGAAGAATACTGAGTACTATCTGTAACACTGACATTCTTCATAGCAACACCCATACAGCACAATGAATTGCCATGATGCATGCATACATAAGCAAACGTTGTTAGCTTGCTTAAATGTTGCTCTAAACAGTCAAATTACTGGGACTATACTGCAATTTCATAAAAAAGATAAATAAAATATAATAACGATAATAATAGTAATAATAATAATAATAATAATAATAATAAAAGAGGCCACATAAATTTGGAACACCTACCACTAAAATCACAGATCTGAAGTAGTATATCGGGATGCTGTCAAAATGTGTTTGATGCTTGAAAATGTTATAAATCAATTTTGCTGCAGTGTTGTTAATGCAGGGTGTTTTTTTTAAATTAATAGAATGCACTTTTTGGCTAAAATAAATATGTGTACTATATCATCTGTTAAAAATATTCAAAATGTTAACAATCCTATAGTCAAAGAATACAATCTTACTCTTCTCGGATGACTTAGATGACAAAGTTAAATTGGGGCATATATTTGAGTTGGCTTCTTTAGTTCATGAATAGTTATGTCACTTTTTTATTACACTGAAAGCAAAGCTTTTTGGTGCAGATTCGATAAAGTCTACATGGTCTGCTGAAACCTTGTGTGTGTTACGGCACTGTTTTGTATTCATTAAGCAGATCTACATGGCAAGGTTCTCTGGATTGATTCTTGACTGGGGTGCCCTCTGTGCGGAATCTGCTTGTCCTCTATGTGCTCACATGGGTTTCCACCAGGTACTCTGGTTTTCTCCCACATTCCAAAGACATGCATCTGGAGTGTTTTTCCCTGTGCCTCTACTGAGAATGGGCTCTGTCCCAGTTGGACTTTCCCAGTAAACAAATGTTAAATAAAAAAAAAAAAATTAAAAATAAGTGCAACATGCCAGTGACTACATCCATTTTCCTCCTACACCTGAGGACAGAGCCACTATTATGCAGATGTTCTACCAGGTAGCACACTACCATAAAGTCCTGGGTGCTATAGACTGTAGACATATAAACATCAAAGCACACCCTGGGAATACAGAAGGGTGTACATAAATACACAGGACTTCCACTCCATTAACCACCAGGTCATGTGTAGTACTAAGGGAATCACCCTGAATGTGTCCGCTGGCAATCCAGGCAGTTACCACAACTCACATATCTAGCATAACTCTCAAACGTATAAGATGTTTTCTAAGGGGATATCACACAGGGTCATTTACTGGGGAATGCAGGTTTTGCACTGGAACCATGGCTGATGATGCCCATCAGAAAGCACACACACACACACACACACACACACACACACACACACACACACACACACACACACACACACACACACACACACACACACACACACACACACACACACACACACACCAACGACGAAGCACACAATCCAACAAAAAAATATAATAAAGTGTGTGTTTGGGCTGCTGAAGTCATGGTTCTAGTGCTTAGATAAATCTGGGGGAGCTGTGCAGTACAATCCTCTTACATGTATTGAAATATTCTCCATCTGTGCCATGCTTCACAACATTATCCTGAGAAAAGAGCTTCAGCAGGAACAAGGGAAGGACCACACATCCCATCACCACTGTCAAGGTCACAGCTACACACAGGTTAAGAGTCACAGGGGGAACCTGCAGCTGCTCTGGGTGTAGGCAGACATAGGTTTGCACAATATGCTCTCTCACTGGCCAAGAGCCAGCAGATAACACACATGATCACTACCTAAGGGGCTAAAAACTTCATCCTAAGCACATACTTACAGTAACAATGATGCCAGGCAACATTCACAACCTTTACTTACCCATGTAATGACTGTGTTCCACTAGCATCACACAGAGTCATCCCCAAATTAAAACTCTTGCAACTGCCAGCCTTCTAAGGTAAGTGTTGAACCTGGAACAGAAAAATAAATTACTAAGAATACAAATGAATGGCATGTCCTTGCATATTGTTACTTGCTAATGAAAGTAAGTATAAGGTGGGTGATTTTTATAGCAATGACATCAATATGTGAGCACTGACTTAAGTGAATATATGTGTCCTGTATAAACTTATAAGCCTCATGCATCAAAGATTCACACATTCGTACCTGTGGACTGTACAGATTTTCACAGAATGTCCACAGTTTGGCCTCGTACTTTTGTACTTGCAAATCATTAAAGAGTGAAGTTAGAAAATAATGACACACATTTCAGTTTCAGACTTCATATCTATCAGAAAAATCATATAATGCAAAACTTGTTATTTTATCAACTATCTAAGTTTTAAGACCAAAATATTTAAAAATTCCCCCTATTGTTGGGCCTTTGTCCCACTTTTATTTATAGCTTGTTCCAGCTTTGTTGGTGTAACAGGTTGGGAGGTATGTACACATTACAAAAACCTGTACAATTTGCAAAACAGCATTACAGAAACAGCTATACTAAGCACAAAGTCAATTATGTACCCTGAGCATCAGACAAAAGAGGTATGTATCCCTGAATCCAAAATGGAGAAAATAAGGATATGGATCAGTCATTTGCACAGGGTGTTGTGTTGGGAGGCAGGATGCCTAGGCTGACACAAAAGGTAGCAAGTGGATGTGAGTAAGAAAAAGAAACAGGCAGACATTTGGATAAAGTATCAAATGGCCATTGAGGCAAAATGAGCTGTAAGCCTCATGACTGACCCATGAAACTGTTATGTATGTGTGTGTGTTTGTGTCTGTGTGTCTCTGTATGCGCACTCCAGGTTAAATTGGTCTGTGAGTGTCTGCAAGAACACAGCAAAGCTCTGTCCTAGCTCTACATCCTGGTATGTCAGACAGGTGTGAGCCATGCATGGTAGAGGGGACTTGTTGTCATGCCTAATCATGAGAACTGGCTCTGCTAGGAGGTGCAATGGCACATCCATGCCCATGGTCAGATGCACTTCTGCTACCTGAATGCGACTGATATCTGCTGGACGAACTCTCCTCACAAGTACACCCAGGACCATAACCCCCATGGCCTACTATGTCTGGGTGTGGACACCTCAACCACTGATTGAGCAGTGTAAGTACTGCCACTATGGGAGCGTGATTAGGTACGGTCATGTCAGGTAACATCAGGTAATGTTGCTGACCTACTTCCATGTGAATGGCATCCTCCTCCCAGCAGATGTTCTATCACAGACACCACCAGTTCCAAAATGTCATTCATCTGATCTATTGAATTGGCAAAGCAGTGGAGGAAATCATGCATGTCAACCTGTGCCATATCTACAACCCTAAGTATTTCCTCGGAAGCCCAATTGAAATGTGCCTGTTCCTCCATGATGGCCCTAAACATACATCAAGTAGCATGGAAAGACATACCAGGATCAGTTGTAGATTGGGGAGCAGGCCTCCTCCAAGCACCCCTAACAACCCTACTGAGTGGCACTTTGCCCACACTTTGGTTATGACAAGAGTCAACAGACATTGAAGCTGTAGTAACCACACTACTCTGATCAAGTGTCTCATCCTCCACCTGTCCAGTATCTGAGGGCTCACTTGAATAGGTTTGCATATACCTACTGGCTGTGTCCAATGGAAATACAGTGATGGCTGAATGTTAACCTCAGTGTCAGCTTCAGCCTCTGTACCCCCTCATTGTGCCTGTGTTTGGCCACCATCATCATCAGAGTCTGCAGATACTTTTTACTTCAGGTGGTAAGAGTCCTACATTTCCACTGTCAGGATCACCTGTGATAATAAGCAACAAACACAGGAAAGAAAATAAAACCTAGCACTGGTGCCACTATCACAGATGGTACAGCAATACACACACAGTCCTGACATCTACCACACACATACAGATAAATGCATATTTCTCTCAAATGCTCATCGGTACTGAAATTAAAATGTTTGGCTTACCATGTGCAGATGACTCCACACTTGCTTGAGAGGATGGTCCTGGAAGAAGTTATGCAAAATGTTAGATACCACCATCACAATAAAAATAACACAGGGGGAACAATTTATTAATTTTATATGTCCATTAAGAATATTTTTTACTGAAACTTGGTTGACACGTCCACCCCAAGCCCATGTGTAATGAACCAGAATGTGTTGAATGTCATTGATGTCTGATGGACTGTATCAATCTATAAATAGGTTCACACCCAAACAATTATTAAACCAACTAAACTATTACTTTCAATATTTTCTTAGTTCATAAACTGCTTTCATGTCTGTTTGGCACTGCTGCTCTCCACTTAACATCATACAAACTTGGTTGGCATAGTTGTTTGGGTTTGCACACTAGTATTAAACATGATAATACGAATTGGTGGTAAAACACTCTTAACTGTTGCTGCTTGCCCTGAGCGTACATATCTGGAGGTAGAAGGGAAGGTGTCCAATACAGGGCACAAAAGTGGGGTGTTAAGGAGTCCAGTATTTTTTATTGGACTCCTTGTAAAGCACCACAGCTGAAAGCTGCTGCAGGGGGATTATACCAGGTCTCAGTACAAATCTGAGGCTTAGAATAATCTAGCCAAGGTTCTCTCCAGTGCAACTGGCATTCCACTGACTGAAGAGTAGTGCAGGCACCATTTTAATGACCTCAAAAGGTGCAAGCAGTATACACTCAACCAGTGGTTGGCTGAGTTTAGGACTGCTAACATCCCACAGTTATGTAAGTACACAGATAAAGGGAATTTAAATTAGAAATCTGCATATAGACACAGATGGTATGTGTAATGCTCTTCTCTTGTTATCTTCTCTTTATTCCACAGCCAACCAGGAGATAACAGCAAACAGGGAACCCCATGCTAAGCATTTAAAAATACTGAGGGAAGCAAGGGGTATGTATGCAGCACAACATACCTATTTATTTTATTTGAAACATTGCTCTTCTATAAAGTAGCAACAAATTATCTGAACTGCAAAATCAAGCATGCATGCTTTGGTCTGTAGCACAAGTCAACTGTAGGAGTCAATTCTAATAGTGTAGACAAACATTGTGGGTTCAGATACCACAAGCAACAAATGTATAGTAAAATAATTAAAAAATATTATATAATAATTTCAACAGAAGTGGTATAAATTCCCTGCTGTTAACTTAATCTGTATTAATTGACCAAGCAAATGTGTAGTATATACACATTGTAAGAATTACTTGGAGCAATCGTCAGTTATAGTTTGTAGTTGCTAAAAAGTATACCTAAATGTAAAAGTAGAAATAAATTCTTTATATTGTAATAATTTATTGTATGTCATATATGATGGTACTAATTACCTCTTTTTATTTTTCTTACACCAACTCTTATCTCTTTTTTATTTTTATATGTGTGGTCACACTGTTTTGGTGTTATCAATTTCTGATAACTTAAAATGCTTTACAGCACAGGGAGGTAGACCAACCACTGTGGCTCAGTCTGCCCCCACACTCAGGCACCTGCACTGATGCCCAGCAAATCTGGGACCCAACATGGCAGTACTGCCTCTGCTGCCTCAGCTGCCCCTGCTATACTTGGACTCTCCACATCAGGTAGCATTACCCTGGCAGCTGGTGCAGCGGTACCCTCTGGGAGTATTGGCAGAGATGGGGATTACGTTTCCAACCAGGAAATGCCAGGCTTGGTACATGAGGTCGTGGAGAGCACCATTGGTGCATGCCTGTGTCGGATGGATTGGATGCTCTCTATTATGGTGTGTAAGCAAAGACATCAAGAACTGAAACAACCAGCAGAGTAAAAGGACAGTGATATCAGTTCTGCAGGTGAGGACTCGATTTTCACTGTCTCCACATTTGATGAGCATGTACATCTGATGTCCCCTTCCTATCCCCAATCATGGTGTCCCCAGACAGTTGTGTTCCTCACCATCTCTATGTCCTGTCTTGTTTGTGTGGTTTGTCTATATCTGCTTCCACACCTGTCTGACATATCTGACACTGACATACCTATCTCCCTTACTCAACATTCCTCTCTTCCTGTTTTACTGATATAAAATAAAAAGGGCACCTGTCTGAGAAAAATATATCATCCCATACATCCCAACAAGCTCTCCACTTCACACATGAGTCTTTTTGACACACTTGGTTCAGTCCAATTGGCTATATAACATGATTGCATTGTTGTCACTCCTCTTTGTTGAGATCCTACTCCAAATTCAGACAATATTCTATACATATTTTCATTTTATACTGTTGAAAAAGTGGATAGCCATGGTTCTTTCCTGCCTCCCTCCTGTACATTTCTATATTGTTTTCCCTTTGCTCTTCCCCCTGATTGCCCCCCATGTCACCATTTTCCTATCTGTCCCATTTTATCACCTTTAATCTGGCCAAAAATAGCATTACATACCACATACATGTTAGAAATGACCCCTAATGAAGCCCTTCTCTTTTTGTTTCTTTGTTTGTGCAGAGTTTGGCATTGCACCCTAATGCCGAGTGACACTGAGTGTCTCTCTCTGTCCTATGGCATCATGCAGTTAACTCCACGCAATGCTGCTTAAATTCTGCTAGGAAACACACAGTTACACAAGCTTTAAGAATTATTTAATTGCATTACAAATGCATATTTAAAAGTATTAGTTACACCTGGATTCGAACCTTGAATCATCTGGGTTCAAAAGTCAACTAAGCAGCATGTGTGTTTTTTACAGGCAGTGCTATCTAAAGTGCTAACTGCCATGCCTCTCTGCATAATATGTTTGTGCAGATGTAATCAAACCAACAAAACTCTCATAATTTTGTCAGTGAAGCAGAGGATTGTGTTTGCTTGTTGTTTAGCTACACACAAATGAGAAAAGCATTATAAAGTGTATCTCTCATGAGCAAACAACTTTGCCATCCATCTCGTAAACTGGCTGGTCGGCTGTGTGCTATGGAAAGTGCAAATTAGCATGTATCACTTTTGTTTACTGCCTATTTAGTCTTCATCCCATGAAAGTGCATGTAAAAACACAACAAAAGGGAAGGCACTTTTTAAGTAATGAACAGATATTTACTGTAGTTATGTGTTACTGCACCCATGCACTTGAGACTTGGTCTCTCAGTACTTGTTCCCAAATATATCAACTGCACTACAGAAATAAATAACAAATGCTTTCTTATGTACCATGTACATCTTTGTACTGACAATACACATTCAGATTTTCCAGTACTTGTAGTTATGTGGAAAGCTGTTTGCATATAGTTTGTAAAGATGTCTCTTAAAGTATATTTTCGCATTGCAAACCCAACAGCAAATACTACACTTTGCACACTCATCCATCTAGTAACATGCAGAACTTTAATATCTTAGCAGTTCTACATGTCTAGCCCTCCATTTTATGCAGGCATCCCAACATATTCTTTCAAATGTCCAGTGATAACATCATCCACCATAAATTGACCAATAACATTGCCAAAGTTGGACTTGTATTGTGGTGCTTGCATCAAGTACTGAGTTCTGTAATTAGTGCACCTGGTTAGGTAGGGATTCCAATTTCACTGAAATCAATGTGTGTGTGTCTGCCTGGTCAGAAGAGCATAATTGTGTATCCTTTAGTCATCAGTACAATTCCATTAAATAACAATATTTTGACAGTTGTACATGTCTTGATATCCATTTAATTCGCACCTCACATCTTCTCTCAACTATCCAGTGATGATTTCATCCACTATAAATTGTCCAGAAGCATGGTGAAAGTCTGACTTGTGCTGTGGCACATGCATTAAACCCTGCATTCTCTAGGTGGTGTACTTAGTAAGGTATGAGTTATGTTCTCACTGCAGTCATTTGGTGTGTTTCTGTGCATTTGTTCAATTGGCTGATGTTTCAGAGACCAGTTTACACCTACATGTGGGACACTGCTATTACCGTCTCTTCTCACCAGACACTGCTGATGTCATCATTTATAAAGTGTTGTCTGACACTCTACACATCAGACTTGTGATGTGGATCTGGCATTAAATACTAGGTTCTCAAGTTGGTATATTTAGGAAGGGATTCTGTTGTCACTGCAGTCAATTGGTGTCTGTGTGGGTGTGTTTTTTCTGTTGGTTGACATGCAGGAGACCATTTTACACCTGCATGTGTAGCACTGATATTACCATCCTCTTCTCACCAGACAGTGTTGCTTTCATCACTTATAAAGTGTTGCCTGACACTCTAAAAGTCAGACTTGTGCTGTGTTATTTGCACTAAATACTGATGTTTCTTGTCAGTATATTAGGTAGGTAGGGGTTCTGTTCTTACTGCAGTCAACTTGTGTGTGTCTGTTCAGTTGGTTCACATTGAAGAGACCATTTAACACCTGCATGTGGGACACTGCTATTACCATCCTTTTCTCACCAGATACAACTGATGTCATCACTCATAAAGAGTGGTTCAACAGTATAAAAAAAGACTTGTGCTCTGGTTTTGCTCTAAGTACTATGCTTTGTAAATACTTAGGAAGGGGTTCTGTTCTCACTGCAGTCAACAATCATTATGGTAGCAATTTTAGAGCAATATGTGAGTTCACATCTATGTCAAACCATACTATAAACATTTCATTATAGCATTCAGTAATGATATCATCCTGTATATCGTGCACTCTGACAATATTCCAGACAAACCAGTGCTATGGCAGTAAAATTAACTACTGTGTTTGCAAGCTACTTTGCCTTCACATATAAGGGTTCTAATCTGACAGCAGGTAACTTACATATCTATACATATATTTATCACTTTTGAGACAATTTTACACAATGATGTGACTCTACATCCATGTCCAAAACTCCTCTCAACATGTTCTCCTCAACATAAATTGATGCTATCATATTCCATAAAGTGCAATGTGTCAGTGTTACACTTAGACATAATGTGGTGTTTCTACTGTGACATTGCATGGCATTCATCTTCTATACATACACAGGTGTAAGGTTCAAATCAGGCCCAGTCTACTGCTGTGTGTGTGTGTGTGTGTGTGTGTGTGTGTGTGTGTGTGTGTGTGTGTGTGTGTGTGTGTGTGTGTGTGTGTGTGTTTGTGTGTGTATTTGGTGGTACATTATGGTCAGTGTATGATCTTTTGAATCACTCTGCATTTCACTACCACTTGTAGAATCTTTCACATAGCACCATGCATCCGACATCCTCTTTTTCCTTCTGGCCACATGACATCCTTCTTGCTAATCAGCGGAGGATGTCCTCATGTAAAATATGCATGCACACATCATGAAGCAGAGTCCTTACATGAGCCTCTGCAAGCCATTTCCAAACTGCTGCATGTGTGATTGCTAATTCTGTCATGGTGTGGTGCACATATCCCATATGGACAGTGGCAGAATGTAATGCAGTCCAACAAATATACACATATGCACAATAGTCTCACTATCTTCCATAGCATAAATATAGAAGTGTTTTTTGTGGTGTAATAATGGCTAGGATTTCATGAGATGTTGGCCATTAGCCTATTAATGTCCTCTGACCCTATGAACAGTTAACATGTCAATGTCTCTGTCATTGACATCCATACTGAGGTGTGGAAGTACGGTATCACTACAAGAGAGTCTTAAAATCTGTGATGTGAGCTAATGTACTGATGGCCTTTGTTGCCATTGCAGTACATGCTCCTTCTATAACAGCTTTAATAATATTTAATAAGATTTCAAAATGTAATACATTGAGCCCTATAGGGCTAAATCATGAATGCATGTGGAAATGTTTATCGTAAAAGTTATTTGTAAAATAATTTATTTGTAGTATTTAGTGTTTTTTATATATAATACTGTTTTTTTTATATATAATACTGTTTCTTTATTTAATTAATTATGTAATTGAGTGGGTGTGTCTTATTTAGTATAAAGCTGTGAGTGTGAATGGTAAAAAAATCTTACTCTGAAAAGGCAAGTTTGCTGAGGCGCTAGAGATTATATTCTGTCTTTTATGTGAGCAGCAGTGTTTTATAATAAATCCTTTGCACTTCAAGAAATTGGAACATTATTGTGGTGAAGAGCTTTAATAATATGCCTCCTGAGAACAGTTGACATTGTATGATCTACTTTTACATATATTGTTGTCATATTAGGACATGTGTTGTTGTAGTGGAGCAGATACACCTTCTACACAATTCCCATTTTGTCATCACAGTGACACTTGCAGGATGGCACAGGTGTTCATTTGTCTACATACCATCATTAAATGTTTTGTGACAGACATAAATATTAATTCATATTGATTACATGGTCACATGAGTCTTATATATATATATATATATATATATATATATATATATATGTTGATATGCTGTGATATACACAACCAATGTATCACATGTTTCATGCAATTACAACCTTACTGAATTCATTGCATGTGCTGTGTTGCTATACCCAACGATTATTGAGGTGATTATTAGCATTTGTCTCAGGAACCATTCTGCTTAAGCCACAAACAACTGATCTGTAATGTGTGTCCTGATATGACATAAGGCTCAAACACAGCTTGCCCACGAAACACATATAGGCATATGCTGTGGAAGTGATGGAAGTATGTGACATCTGTACAGTTGTATGACTGTGTGCATAGTAACCATGTGTGGAATGTGATGAATGATCAGGGTTGTATTTGGAGGTCTTTTCACAAATAATTTATTCCAATAAATGTGAAATGTTAAGGGGACTACACAATTAAGCACAGATCTGTATGTGGATGCTACCAGAAATACCCAACTGGAGGGAGTAAATAGAAAATCAGCTAGAGGACTGTTTGTCTAACGTGTCAGCCCCTGTCAATACTCACCATTAGCCAAAGTATACATGCAAATATTACTCAGTTTTTATTCTAAGGAGGGCAGCTTATCTGTGTGCTCTCTACATCTAATAACATAGACTCAATAGGCCCTGACAACATCAGAGGTTGCCTATTGCATGACTCAAAACATGACCTACAAGACACAGTTGGATTCATACTTCACAGCAGTCTCCAGACATCCTATGTTCCCACTGAAAGATGTACATCAACATGCATCCTTCTCACTGGGTGTGACCATCACCTGATACATAGAGTTACAGATGCATCCTGAGTCTCCTAATCTGTGAGGCAGACCAACAAGTCATCACAGACCTCTAAAAAGTCACAGCTAATATCCCATCTGTGTACCAAACACATGTTCAATTTGTTAAGGCTACATAATGACTTTACATCTGTTTGTTGTCTTCAAGATGGTTACCAAGGGCGTGCATGATGACAACACTATCATCTTGTGAAACTTGACCTGGCCAAGGTATTTGACACAAATCTATAGTCAGGTATTACAAAGAAACTGTCTCAAGTGGCCATAACCACCTATGTCACCAAGTGAGTAGATGACTGGATCACATATTTGACAGACAAATATGTTGCAGTGTGTGAAGTCACCTCTACCTGGAGTCCAGTAACCAGGTCTGTACCTCCGGGCTCTGTGCTAGGCCATTTACTGTTTATTATTTAAGTCTCAGACATCAAAACTGACTTACACATCCTTTCTCCAACCAGCTTTTTGGAGGACTGCAAATTGTGGACAGCCATTAAATCCAAGTGTGTTACTGATATAATCCAGAAAGTATCAACACACACAAAGGATTTCTGCTATAGCCATGAGGACATGATAGATGAAGAAAAGTCATGAAGGGGATTAGTTCCATTATAAAAGCAAGCAGACAAGCTAATTACAATATAGACAGCACACCCCTATGAGCCAACTAAGTGGTATATGACCTGTATACTCAGGTAGAGGGCATGTGGAACATCCATCAGCATGTCTCCACAGTGGTGAGCACCCCCTTGTATGTTGCACAACTCCTGAGTATGTGCAGGATATCCACATCAAAAGGCATTATAGCTTCATTGTTCTAAGCCCTCATCACACCTATAACTGAGCACAATGCGCCTCGTTCATGTACCTCCCAACACATCTTCCAGGGATGAGTTACTCAAATGTATCACATCTTATTGGCCATACCTAAGTATTCTTTTTGTTGCATAAACACTACTGGTTGATGGTGTGGAACCCCCATCAAGGTATTATACAAAATGCATGTGTGATATATGTTCATGTGATTCACACAGAAAAATACATAGCTGATTGACAACGTTGATGGCATGGGTGACATTCATGACAGTGTAGATTGTGCCATACATATGGCATGCACTCTTGCAACTAGCCAGGATTGCTCATCATTTCAAATACATGTGTGACAGTGTCCCTCCTAACATTTCCATCAGATGTTAAATTTTGAGGAAGGTGTGCTTGATTCCCCTCAGAGATTGCTGACTAATCATAATAGTTGTACAAGTGTGTTTTTGCTGAACAGTCTATGATCACTCACAATCAAAGATGTTATGTCAAAGACATGAGATTACTAGTGGTATTATGCTGATATTGTCCATGACTGTGCTGTGAGTCCTGCTTAGCTGAGACCTATGCTGATGTTACATTCATATTCAAGTAACTCATTTTGCACAGCTTCACAATATGCACCTAACCTCTATTATATATACCATCTCAAATATATGTCTTCTCCATTGTTCGTGTCAGGATGCTTATATCACACAGAATCCTCTCCACTGATATGTCACCTTGTGTGACAGTCACATAATATGCAATAACTGTGCAGTGCATACTGTATCATGTTGATATGTGTTTAGTGCTCATACTACATCTGTCTTCATTGACATGCCCTCATCTGCTGTACATTACCATGTTTCACCTATCTTCTTTCTCTGTGTTCAATCCTACAGTTCATCTTTCTGTCCCTTTTCAACACAAATTTCCCCTGACTATGTATTTATAATGCAGTTTATGCACTCTTGCTGACAATTTGCACAGCTTTTATTCAGTATGCCTGAAACAGGTTTCCACACTACTCTGCACTTTATTCACTTTCATGTAATATGTTGGAACTATATATATTAATTTATTAATAACCCTGGTAGACACTGTGGGTTTCCCTGCAATTCCACAGACCTAGTTTGGCCACAGGTAAACAGGGGAACATGTCTTCAGTTTTCATGTTGTTGCTTTACATGGTTTACTTGTTTACGTTTAAATGCGGTTGTGGCATGCATATATAATTAGCATTGCTGATCACCATGCAAACACATAAGCTCCATGTAGGCATTGTGCTAAGAGTTTATGGAATCTCCGGGTATATATATATATTTTTAATTAATTTGGTAATTAAGTTAATTCACTTTACGCAAACCACTTTTCAGAGACAGCTCAAGAGTAACATCAGGTAAGGAGCTTGCTCAATCACACTGTAGGCAAAATGGAGACTGAGTTGATAAAATGTATCTTGGAAAATGAAACATGTTAGCAGCTCATAGCCTTACTTATCTGTACTAGACTGCCACAGACTTTTACCTTAAAAACTCTGCCCTGTAGATATGCAGTACATTCATACATAAAACTAAAACTGATTAAAACTGAATGACTGTAAAAGCCTTTGTATCATAGTCATATACATTCCCCCAGGCAACAATATTCCTATTCTATATGACATTCATGCTTGGACAACCAACAATATAAGAAATGAAACAGTCATCCTAGGTGACGTTAACATTAACTGGTTTGATATTTCCAATAACAACCTCTCTTCAGACATCGACCTTCACATCTATGCTCAGCTAATTTTTGAAATTAGGTAAAAGACACTGCTAGAAACAGAGGCATCTAACACTATAGGACCAAAATCAAGAAACTCTTTAATATGAAACCAAAAAAAAACAAAACAGTAAGGTAAAGCGCTTTTCATCTGGCTACATAGCCAGACTTCTTCAGACAAAGAAAGCAAAAAGTTTGCAGCATTAAGTATTCACCCTGTACCTTCCTATTAAACTAATTATCCAATAAAAACACATCTACATAGAAGCAATTAAAAGTCAGTAAATAGATAATAATAAAACAGCCAAGTTCAGCATTTTCCAACTTGAAAAGCTACAAATAAGTATTAAGCAAGCAACCCCACCATCCCCAACCACCAAACAAAATGTTTTACCATAAAATTTGTTACCAAATATAATATTAAATATTGGTGAAGAGTTTACTTAAAATTTACACTTAAACTTGTTAAAATTATCTTACACTGTCTCTAGACACCTAACATGTTGTTTATGTAAAGTCTTGTTAATATACTCCACTAACTACAAAAATGTACACCGTTATTTCAGACCAGAGGTTAAAAAATCCATTTAGCTGTTATACTTCCAAGGTGTGAATTATATTCTACACTAAATCTCCAATTTTGTTTTTAGAATTATCGATCAGATTATACCCAACTTAAGAAGGGGTCCATTCCAATTATTGTTGGAACAACTAGAACTGCTTTGGCAGCTGAGGCTAAATGCCAGTAGGGCACCAGGACTAAATGAAGTCATCTCACTAACTTGTGTTTTAAAACTAAAAAGTTTGAGTAGATGACTTATTGATTGCCTGTTCGGCCCTGGATATAAAACCCTACAAATGACTTCTTCACCACTACATTTTATTATTATGTGAAGGCTGTGCTGTGTTTCATATTATTTTTTCCATGACTTTTTCTTGTAACATCTGACAATATCATGCTATAATTCATCTTACATCAATTCAATGATCTCCCAATGTCTATAGTAATACAGTATATTTTCCAATATAGCTTATATCTGGGGCACTATATCTCCATAAATTATTATGTTTTAGATGTATGCAAAATATATAAAACATTATCCTCTTATTTTAAGCCTTTATATTGTCAGAAAAAAAAACTTAACTTTCATTCAGACAGCATTCATCATTGAACTCCAATCTAGTTAAAGGTTCAACATGCAACACTTTCTGCAAAATTACCAATTACCGGTCACTCCACAACAAATCATGTGCTTTACCAGCTTCATGTCTTCCCAATACCTTTTTACTCTTGACCGTGATGGTACTGCATCGTTTCCAGGATAGGTATATGTGTAACACACAGTAAATCTCTAGGGCATCTTCTTCAGTATTTGTATATGTGGCATTTCAGTTGGACATGTTGGGGAAGTTATTTTTTTTTCATAGATGACTTGAAGCTCTGCAGCAGTAAAGGTAAAGTATTTATTTATTGACTGATTTACTTATATATTTACTCCATTACCTTTTTTCCATGCTTCTGTTTTATCCTTTTCACTTCTGCTCATTTGAAGGAGTCTGAATATAGCTGTGCAATGCCACAGATCCTGTGTCTGATGAAAATCTCACTCCACAGGAACTGCTCATACGATCTTGAACAGCCTTGTCACATCCACCTATCACTGTATTTTAAGACCTTTAGACTCCCTATCAATTTTACCTTCACCACATTTTCACTTCAATTCCTTTATACAGTGTTTCAAGAAAATATCTATTCACCACTGTAGCCCCACTGTTGTTATATCTTAACATCTGACCCTGCATCTCTCTATTTCTTTTTATTATTCTCTTGTATATACTTTACACAATTTTCCTCAGTTGCCCATCATTTACTGCATACTCCATGCATTTACTTTTCTACACACTTTGCCACAAATGGTTGCACACTATTTATCAATTTCCTTTCACATTTTTGTCTCACTATCACCCCTTGCATCGACTAGAGTTGACAAAGGTTCATTTGTTCTTCTCAAAATAATGTTCATTTCTTTATGCACATATTGGTTACCTTTGTAGTATGGACATCCTTCACTTGTGTAAGGCAACTACCATGCCTTACCTCATCATATCTGCAACAAATCTTAAACATTTGAGGTGTCAACACCTAATAAAACTTGTATTGTTGATGTCTAGGAGTGATGAAAAAGCTGGATTTCATGACCAGTATAACACTTTCTGCTGAAGTTCACAATTTAATAAATACTGAATGTTTGCACACTGATAGAGGTATGCAGCTTTTAGTCAAATATTCTCTGAAGACAATCTTTTGTCCTCTAATTACACTAATCTTGACTCAGCTCCATAACCTGTGAATAACTCAGCTCCATAATCTGTGAATATCTGATTGATTGCTGCCCAGTGCATGTTGACCTAGGTATAGAGGATGTATTCATAGTTGATATAGCTTCCATTTTCTCGTCAGTGTTCATTACTATGACAGTATCATTCTGGTAGATTTTATCCTACAAGTTGGCAAACTGATACTCAGTAAGTTATCACTACCACCTCTGTATACTTTTTTAATTCTGCGGAACATGGATAGTATCATTAGAAGACAAAGATAAAAGTTAAAAAAATGTTTTCTGCATTATCACAGTACCTTACAATATTTCACTTGCTACAAGGTACAAAAGTTTTGAAGTCATATAAGTAACAGAGGGGTTCAGCCCCTCACGTCAATGGATAAAAAAGGTGCATGCCACCTACACAAAGTTGTAAAATAAGTATATAAAGTTTTGATGTTTCCTGCAGTCCTCTTGATTTACTATTTATTCTTCATAACTATGGGCCTCATGGTAATGTGTCTTGCAGTTACAATACTGAGTCTTTTCTGTCTCATGTTTTCCTTCAGCAGGACACAAATAAAGCTGTATATCAAAAAACTAAGGAAGGGAGTAATCCTTACCAATAACAACAGCTTCATTTTCTTCCACTAACACTAGTGAGCTGTCTTGCTCAGATTATTCTGTCCCCATTAACGCCTTTACAGAATACGTCTTTAGCTAGCATGCTACCTGGCATGAGATTATGGAAGACAACAAGAGCTATTTCCTTTTCCAGCTCCTGTTTACTTTCTTGGCTTTCCTCTTCCTTTCCTCACTCTGAAGAGACCAACAGCATACTAGACAGGCACTAGAACCAGGTGACTTCCATCGCAGTTTTGGCACCTGGGACACATATATTTCTATTTTACTAATAAATATGCATAGCTCTTTTTTCTCCTCTACAGTCATTAGATTTATTTTGTCTATTTTTAGAGGTGCACCCTAAGGCTGAGACCTTGTCCCAAGTCTATTTATTTCACAAATAAACAGTCATCCCGTTTTAAAGGTTTGCCTGTTTGCAGATGGCATGATTCCCTACTGAGCAGGTTTCTTTCATGTATTGATTGTTTCTACCCTGATTCATTATGTCAGATAAATTCACTACTGGTTCTCCTTCATGCAACTATACATTAATGTGATGTTGAGTGTGTCAACCTACTGACTGCCACTTTTCAAAATGCAAAAAGATTAAAGTAAGCCCACTCAAACAACTTACAGCAACAATAGCATTTTCTTTTTTCTCCACTTTTGTGTGACCATGGAGAAGTTATAAGTTTAGGGGTTGTGGGGGATGTCTCTCCACAATAAATAAATAAATAAATAACTTTTGTCTGATGTTCACTGCAAGTGGTTTTAGTGATTCTAGCACCATTCAAGTAAAAGATTGATAATGGATCAATAATATTTCACTGAGATAAAAAATGAATCCCATACTTCAAAATCCAGTCTAAATTGATACTATTTCCCCATTTATTGATTGACTTATCCCTTATTGCCTTGATTTTCATAACTGTATTTATATTTGTAATATATACATTTGCTTGTAACCTTGCTAGTGCAGGCATTGTTGTGAGATCTGATTTAGCTATTTATTTTTGGTATTCCTCATGGATAATTGCTTGTGGTTTTGTATGGTCAGCCTCCTGTAGGTTCTCTTAATGCAAAAGAAGCCTGATTCTGTCATTTGAAACCAATAATCACAGAACGTGAAAGAGAGACTCATCTGTAGCGCTCATTCCTTTTACATCCTTCTTACAGGGAATGCGTGAACTCAGATGTAAAACAATTGGTCACAAAAATGAAAGAACTACTTTTCAATTTATACTTTAAAGAAACTTTAATGTGCCTTTCAATGCAATTTGATGGCATGTGCTTCTACTTGTCTACTCAAACATCTTGTTAAATAATTGATAATATTTTTAGTAAGATGATGCAGATGTCTGGTATGGATCCCTAGCAAAAGTATAAGGCCAGATGCTATGAATCCAGGTGCTTAGAAAAATAAACTGTGATTCACACAAAAAGAAGAAGTAGAAGAAAAAAAAGCAACTTCTGAAAGCTTTCACACAATTACAGAATTTTCTTCTGTGAGATGCTTCACCTATTCAGGATCACATATGAGAAGCTTTGCTGGCTACAGTGATGTTAATATATGATAAATTAGGTCAGTTTACCTCAGAGTAAGGGGAGTATTCCAATGTAATGCAATCTCAAACTAAAAAATAATATATTCTCTTTCATTTCAACTCACCTTTTTCTCTTTTCCATGAATCACAGTTATAGCCCTGAGTTTCGATGCACACACTCATCCTTACTGCTTTTCAAATTAATGTCAAAAAATATCATATGTGATTAATAAATACAAATAGCCTTCTTCAATCCAGTTTGCATATGAAACTAAGAACATATATTCTCTCTTCAATGAATTTTGATGTTTCATTTAAGGTCAGAAAGCAAAGACTTTGGAACAAAATCTGCCATCCTACTGCCTTTAAGATTTTAAATACTGAGGAAGATTTTGAAAAAGTACATTTAAAGTATAATCTACATAATTTAATTTTGGTCTAGCATTCTAGAAATCCTTATTTTCAAAAGCTGCTTCATGTGTTTTTCATATTCAATTGTGGATCATATGTTTTAGGGCATACACAAACAAGTCTTGAAAATGGGCCAAAACTAAATTCTAAACAAAATGCATTATTGTTGCATTTGATAAACAAATCAAGCTTATAGTATAGAAAATACCCTACTCCAAAATAAAGAAGTTGTGCCAGACCTTGAAAATGAGTAGATAACTCCCTCTCATTTGATCATCATGTTGCAATAGTGTAAGAAAATGATTCTGTTTGGCACAACTGACAACAAAAGGTATTTCTCTAGATTCATAGATGTCCTAACCTTTCTATAGTCTATGCTGATCAGATATAACATTGACTATGATGCCCTCTTTAGTCACATCAAGCAGTTGGAGATAACACAAAGATTTTTAACAAAAAATTATTATGGGCCTAAAGGACCTAAGCTACCAACAGGGGCTAGAGGCCTTGTTTCCTCTATTCAGTGTCCTATGGGGTCCTTAGGGGTAATCTTGGCCTTGTCTTCTGTGCCATGAATGGTCTGGCAGTTCAAAAACTCATATTTTCCAGAAGTAAAACAGTACAGTGAACAATAAGACTTGACATCTGAACATTCTTCAGCAAATATCATGGCAGGAGACAGATTTTCCATTCAATCACTACCCTTTATTCTGGAAAAAACTTTCTATCTAAATCAAGCAATCTTACAGAATCTCTGGAATTCATTAATAATCATATAGGTGCTATGTGGTACCTACACAATGCAAGCATGTTTGCACAATGAGGAGCAGTGCTAATCAAATATGCATGCTGCTCATCATGCCTACATGGATGCAAACACCTTTCTGTGGCCAGCAATGGTGTTTTTGGTCATGGAAATGTGCTTGCAAGAAGCAGCACAGAAATAAAACAAACTGGATTGCATACAGGCAGTGTTCAGATATGAGCATGCATTATAGCCCAGATATAAATTACAGGCAAGTACAGGGACACAATAGAGAAAAATGGGAAGTAAAACAGGGAAATCGGTACACAATAATGTGTAAAAATGATGTGTGACTACTGGAGTGAGGAAACGTTTAAAATTAACCCACATCCCACAGGCAAATGTGAAGAAAGTGTAAAAGAAGCATTTCAAACATAAAACTTGCAAGCTTGATGTAAAGCTAATTAGTGTGAGTGTCAATCCCACAGGTGTGCACATAGGTAATAATGGACATGCTGAGAAAGAATGTGGCTAGGGACATAAAGTTGCATTGGAACAAAGTAGAGTGAAGATGTGTTATACAAGTTAATTAAATGGCTGACTTGAGATAACAGCTTGCAAGGACAGAAGACAAATTATGGGATGAATGCACAGAATGCAGTCATAGCATGTAAGGATGTATATACAGTGAACTGATGTATGATAGCTACATCACTGATGTATTATCCATCTCAACATGTATACACAAGAATGAAAGGAACTTACAGCTGTAATGTTAAACAACTCAGAAGTAGACATGGTTTTGCAAAGTGAATAGATAAGTCATATGGCAAGGAATGACCTAAGAAACATTTGCATAATGTCTTTTCAGAGCACATGCCAGAACAGATAACAGAGAGGGGCACCATAGACATACACATGTCACTCACATAAGGAAGAACACCTCCAAAGGGCATACAGTACAATCATACCATATAAGATGCACTGACAACCTACCTAATATGAAAATTCATGAAAACACTGGCTATTGAGTGTGTGTGTGTGTGTGTGTGTGTGTGTGTGTGTGTGTGTGTGTGTGTGTGTGTGTGTGTGTGTCAGCAACTGGAGTCTGACACATAGATGTTGCCAGATTCAAACACCTGTCTGTTATACAAGGCATTCTCCAAACCCCTGTATTAACTGCATGTGTCACATTAGATAGCAATGGAAGTATATATATTATATGAATAGTCAGATTTAGTCAAACTGCTAGAAATGAGCTATGCATATTACTGTCCACATTCCACTGTGCATTACAATATGACTGATTCTCAGTCAAGGAAGCCGTTTCTGTTAAGTAGGACATGCACTGTCCCATAAGTGAACACCACTATATCTGTGCAGTTATACTATAAATGTCAATACTCAATGCATGTGCAACAGCAGCACTCACAGCATGACATGACCTGAATAAACATTTCAATGTCTTGCAATCATAATCTGAAATGATATTGTCATTGTACAACATAAAAATGGATAGCAATATATACACATAATGGCACTTATGTAAAGGCAGTACATTGATATAATGCTGCCCTGTCAGGATCTGAACAGCAAATGGTGTGACTTTACTGACTAAAGACATCTGGGTGAACCACAAGTGTCACAGCGGATATCTTACAACTAGTCTGACTTTCCATCTATGCTAAATTATTACATCCTCTGTATGTTAGGTAAACAATGTATGAGATTAAAGGAATTGTGAAATTCTGTCACAATGACAATGGACACATTATCATTGTGGTATGACAGACATGCATTACATTATAAGGTCCAACAATGCTAACAGGCAATGATTTGGATGTTGAACACATGAGCATCTGACAGCAGACAATATATGGATATTTTCTAGAATGAATGCACCAAATCAGAAATGTCACCACAAGTGTGACATATGTGGTTATTTGAAGACATTGCTTCCTGCTGTTTCTGCAATGGATATGTGTGTCTATGATTATTTAGTACATCAACAACAGACAGCAGGCTGTCACATTCCCCCATGCCAGAGAAAAAACTTCCTACATATGCTATGTGAGTAACATGAAAGCAAATGTCATCATTTCTCTGAACAGAAGCATTGTAATGTGACACACTGTCATTGCTTTTAGTAAGAAGGGTCAACATCTATATGTGTACAAAGACAATGTGCATGACAATACTGTTAGTGACACGTACAGTCACAAATACACTGACACAATGTACTCTGAAAAGTAATGTATGGATTTCAAATAAATACCCAAGATCACAAGCTAAACATTATTGCCTAAACCACAAGTGACACACGACCATGTTGAAGTGCAATGCAAACAATGCACAATTAAATGGATGACATCATCACTGTTTATAAGCTGGATGTTTATGCTGAAAAGTGTTCAAAGTGCACAATAGCACTGTATAGCTACTCAAAATATATATCTTCGGATAATAAGAAATAAGATACACAGTAAGAGGGTGAAGGACACACCTACAGCCAGAATTCAGCATCCTACATATGTAGTTAAAAAAAATGTAGAAAGCACACTATCCAAGTCATGCAACAGAGAAGAACTCACACTCCAAATGTGGCATACTGCAGGTATATTAGCAGTATGTAATCACTGTATGAGCAAACTATTTTTCTCTGGTGATACTAGGATTTGTTAGTGTCACAGAGTGCTACTGTAATTTTATCTCATAATTAAAAGGATACATAAAGATGGTTTTGAGGTGGCCAATGGTATATTACAGTAATAACTTCACACTACTGAATTATTGACGGAATCCACCATCAACTTTCATGGCTAGCTTTCAGCCCATAACACTGTTACTCTAAACATTAACGTTCAAATTTGTGCACATAGAATTGCCTAATAAAGCATTTTTCTATATGTAATACAAAAAATATAATCGTATTCAACAGTATGAATAACTACACCTTTGTGTAACAATGAAGCTATAGATGAGAAATGTGGCCTAAGGGGGTGGCATTGTCATCTTTGGGTTTAAATATAGCCAGAGTATAAGTTGAATGAACACTTGTCAACTAACTGTAAACAACTTCACAGACATATAGATGTATACATTTCTACCATGGTGGGCGTTGGACCTCCTATGTATTGAGCTGCACAATCTGAGGAACACTGTATCAGTCTCAAGCACCACAGGAGAAGTTTGAGTCTCAGGGGAGAGACTGCACTTTTGTCAGGATGACCTCATCAGTGTGATTCATGCAAGATATTTCTGTAAAAGTTAGTATAAGGGAACTGTGTACACATTTAATGGCATCCTGTACAGGAGAAATGGCGACAGCAGTATGCATTACACACAAACAGATAGGTTTTACATGTTGAATATCGAACCTCATACCTATTTAGCTTAAAGAATTTAGAGAGTACAGTAATAATCTCAAGTGCTATAACAGAAGTCTGGCTTTCAAGGAGAGATTGCATTTTTGTCAGAATGACCTCATCAGTGTGTTTCTTGCAGGATGTATCCATAAAAGCTGTAATAAGGATGCTGTGCACACATTTAAATGCATCCTCTGCAAGGGAAATAGAGGCAGCAACAAGCATAGCACATGCACGTGCACACACACACACACACACACACACACACACACACACACACACACACACACACACACACACACACACACACACACACACACACACACACACACACACATACACACACAGGTTTTCCATGAGAAGTGTCAAACCTCAAACCTATCTGGCTTACACAGTCTAGAGAGCACTGCAATACTTGCATGCATCACAGCAGGATTCTGAATCAGGGGAGAGACTGCAAATTTGTGGGTGGACCTCATCAGATTGTGTCTCAGTGGATATTACTGTAAAAATAAAGATAAGGGAGCTGTGAGAATAGTTAAATGTGTTTATCTCTGGAAAAGGCACACAGTTTCACCAACACAAACACATAGACACTGAGAGACTGAGTAAATTTATGGAGGTGTGCCACATTGTCTGATGTGCAAATGAGTATAGAGTCATCTGTGTTTAGTATTAGGGAGGCCTGTTTAGTGGCTCTATGGAGGATGTTACTGAAAATGTTAAAGAGGAGGGGACCAATGACAGAGCCTTGTGGTGCACTGGTGGTGACTGGGATGTATGGGGAGAGGGTGGAGTGATATTTTACTGACTGATATCTATTGGATAGGTAGCTTTTGAACTGTAGATGGGTAGGCTGACAGAGACTTAATGAAGACATTCAAAGTAGAAGTTTGATGTAACAAACTGAGATTAAGGAATTAGAAATTCCAAAAATAAGGAGAAAACTATTTTTCTGTTATCTCTAACTTTATTGACAGTATCTATATACGATAGAAATGCAGTGTTAGTACTATGGGCAGGATGGAAGCAATGTTGTATGGAGGACAATTGTTTTTGAATACATTTTTCTAGTATATTGGAGAAGGGGATAGGATTGCTATTGATCTAAAGTTAATAATGTCTGTTGAATTTCCTCCTTTGTATAGAGAGATAATGCATGATTTTTTCCAGTGAGAGGGGAATGTGGGATTCCTGGCTTGACCTATTTAAAATTATTGAGACAGGGAAGGCAATGCTATTGGCTGCTATTTTAAGGTATTCACCTGGAAACTCATCATCTGAACCAGAGCATGGTATGAGTTTGTTTATGAATAGGTTTTAAAGGATGTGAGCACAGGTTTGAAGTGAAAGTAGATGTGGTGATATGTAGCTACTGAGCAGGGTTAGGATTTGTTGGAGAATCTGTATTTACGGATTCTAAATTATCTATGAAATAAGAGTTTAATTGTATGTAGTTTCAACTAATGAATTACTGGGAGAGGAGTTAGGGTGGAAATTATGGCCAGGAAGTAAGATTTCTTTAATGGTTGCCCAGAATTTTTTAGGGTTGTGTTTAATATTATTCTGAAAGTTATTATAGTATATTTTTGTCTTCATTAATTTGCTTTTTGGTACAATTGTGAAGTATTCTGAAGTTTTCAAGATATTGTGGTGTTTTATATTTTTGCCATTTTCCATGTTTTTTTCTCTATCCTGCATTAACATTATGCTCTTTCTGAATAGCCAAACTGAATAATTTGTTTTTATCCTCTTTCTTCTAGGAGGTGCAAAGCTATTTAGGATATCCATTCAGGAAAATTGTATTGAATTAATTTATAGCATCATCTAAGGGAAGGATTTTTAGAAAGTTCCATTTAGTAGATGATAGGTTAGTAATGAACATTTCTGGGTTAAACCTAAAAAGGTTGTGTGGTGTTTTATAAACCTGCTGTTTAAGTGGATGTGTGAGATGTCTGGCTGTATAGATTGGAAGATAATCACTGAGACATCAGACATTGTACCCGAGATGGTATATTTCCAAGGGACCAATACTAGGATCCTGTCTAATAGGAATTTGATGTCCTGCTATAATGTGTGGGGCTATTAATTAGTTGTGTGAAACCAAGTAAGTTCACACTAGATGTAGGGGAGTTAGAGCTTATGTCCAATAAAGTGACATCCACGTCACCTAATAGTAATATTTCTTGTGGAATTGTTATGGATATCTACTATAGGATACCTTCCAGAATAACTGCATTGTTGTCAGGTGAGATGTAAAGAACATAAATAAATATTTGTTTATAGTTGTTTAATTTCAGAAAAGCTGTACGAAGCTCTACTGAATTGAATTTTGGCATTAGTTTGTGGTAGGAGGAAATGTGGTAATTGTTGAGAAACATTAAAGCAATACCACAACCTTATCTCTTCATATGGCCATTACAGATGACATCATAGCCAGGATGTGAAATTTCAGAGTTGATTATACTGGGTTTAAGCGAAGTTTCAGTTATGGCAAGAATATCAGGCTTATGCTGGGTAATCCAGCATGTAGTTCAACAATTATATTTCTTATGCTTCTAACATTTATGGTAGCAAAGGTTAGATTACCGGGGTTATAGACTGACCATTGTAGAGTGAGTTAGAGTAGTGTGTGGAAGAGAATTGCTTGATGTTCATTGAAATAAGTGGGACTAGGACTAGGGTGAATGTCTCCTTATAGAAGGATTTTAGTGTATTGGGAAATTACTGATACTTGTTTTTTAAGAGTATTTTTCCACCTAATTTTGTTTTGCTTTGAGTTGAAATGGTGTTAATTAGTCTATATCTGGAGTAAAGATGAGAGGTGTCATTAAATGGTTTTGGTGTGATGTGTGGACAGTGTAGGGAGGCAGTATGAATAGGTGGATGGGACAGAGTTGGAGAGATTTTGAGAGCTGTTATAGAGTCTTAGTAGGATGAAAGATGGCCCAGTAACAGGAGAGGAATAGAGGAGAAGCTGAGTAGTGGCATTACTAAGTAAAGGGATCTGTATCTAATAGTTGCCAGGAAGTGGGGAAGATGGGATCCAGAAAGAAAAAGAAGTAGAAGGATAGAAAGATATTTAGTAGTGATGGTGTATGAAAGCTGATAGAGGGTGGGTCGGAAAGAAGTATTCTCTATAAAGGAAGAGAGTTCGATTGTCCTTGTATCTTCGCTGGAATGTAAGGAATAGGATGGTTTAAAAGGCTAGAGATTAAGAATGTAGGTACAGTAGGAAGAAGTGAAGGTTTATTTGGGAAAATTAAAAGACGTAATGAGAGTAGATAGATGCTGTTAGTGAGGGCTGTGACTATGAATGTATATAGAGCAAACAGAATGGAAGGGGGAATGGTAGTTGAGGTTGGTGCTAAAAGAATAAATAGAAGTTGGGAATTAGGTAAAAAGAAACAGGGGTATTTGCATGTTAGTAATAAGATTGTTTGGGAGGGTTATGGAATAGGAGTCGCAGTGCAATGGTTGTGGTGAAAGTGTAATAGTCAAGTAAGAGGAGGTGGATGGGAATTGGGGGTAGAGAACAGGAGCAAACCTAAGCCAAGCAAAGCATGGCTGAATGTAGCAGGCTTACACCCTTAGGTTAAAGTATAACAGAGAGTAATAAGTTTATAGGCAATAGAGACCAATTAGCAGAGAGGAACCAAGTAAAACAGGTTTTCTTTTATTTCCTGAATGCAGAAACCTGTTAATCAGTAAGTCTAAGTAACCGCCATATAGAGTGTAATCTATTGCTCAAGATAAAGGACAATGTCTAACACAGTAAGTGACCCTTAGAGTGCAAGGACAACTCTGTCACACAAGGAATGTTAAAACCTAATTTACAACACAGGCAGGCAGGCATGTATTTGACTAGATGGGCTCTTACTTATTTATTTACTTATTTATTTGTTCATTTATTTATTTCCAGTTTGATGGCCAGTGACCAGGAAAGTCCACCAGGTGAAGCAGAGCCCACTTTTAATGGAGGCCCAGGGAGAAAATCTCCAAAAGCAGTTAACAGAATATAACATAAATACAGTATGGAATATACAGTATACAAAAGCATAAATATGCAATTTAAAATACAAATACAAAACAAGGGAGTATACGTTTAAAAAACACAAATGTTAAAATATAGATGAAGTCAAAAGTAATGCAGAGAATATAATTAAAAGTACAAATCATAAAGTATTTATACAAGTTTAGTGTTTGTTGTAACAATAATGTTAGTGATCAGAGGTGATAGTAGATGAGATCAAAGAGAGGTTTGAAAGAGGCAACAGTGTAATTTTGGTGGGAAGGGAGCAGGAACAGTCCCAGTTTGAGGTAAGGTAAGAATGTAGGCAATATTTGAAATTAGAGTGGTTGTTAGTAGTGCAGAGGGTGGGAGGTTGAGAATTCCATAGTTTAGCTAAAGAGTGTGATAGAAGTAATTGGCCAGGATAGCGTAGGGGTTTTTAGATCTTAAGGAGGTTTTGGTTTTTAGATCTAAGAGTATGACTGGGGAGGTAAGGGGTTAAGATAAATGAAAGAGAGGGGCAGATGGATGGTTGGAATATGAGTTTGCGAGCAGTGGTGAGTTGTATGAATTTCAGGTAATTATGAAGCTTAAGCCAGTTTAGGAAGTGGAGTGAATGGCAGTGATGGGTGGAGTATTTGGACTCTGTAGCAAATTTGCAGACTTTGTTATAGCAAGCTTCCAGTTTGTTTTTTAGGCTAAGCTGGAGATGAGTAAGTAGAGGGGCACCATACATAAGAGAGGGGAGCAGGTAGGTGGAGACTAGAGTGCATCTGGTAGAAGCAGTTAGATAGCAATTTTGTCTATACAGCAGACCTAGTTTTCGGTGTTTTTTTTACATTATTTTGGATGTGAATTTCACATTTTAAATGTTCATCAGTGGTGACCCTGAGTAGTTTGGTATGAGGTACAATTTTGAATAAAGTGTTACTGTGTCTTTTTATTTTAAAAGAGCTTTTGTCTATGGAGAAATTTCTTGCAGGAAAGAATATCATGATTTTTTTGTTAGCATTGATGGGAGATGGTTGTTTAGCATCTAAGTTTTGATAGTAGAGAAGGCTGTTTGGGTTTTTTGAATGAATTCAGAAGGAGAGTTTGCTGTACAGATGATTGCGGAATCTTTCTTTAATGTAAATTTGATTTCATTGCACAAAGACAAAATTCTCAGTGAAAATGTTTGGGAATTGGCTCTTGTGGCAGAGCTTCAGCAGTATCTGAGTCATACTAGGACATACAAGACAGAAAGGGATGGTGATGGAGACAAAAGGTTGGGAGACACCATATTGGTGTCAAAGTATAAAGGAGATTAATCAGTTATTAGGCAATAGAGAGCATTTAGCAAAGAAGTATCAAACAGAACATTTTTTTCATTTCCTGAATGCAGACACCTGTTAACCAGTAAGACTAAGTAACTGACATATACAGTGTAATCTATTGGTCAAGAGAACGGACAGTGACCAGCATAGTAAGTTGTCCTTAGAGTGCTAGGACTACTCTGTCAGAGGGGTGGATGTTAAAAACTTATTTCCAGCATAGTCAGGCACATATTTGACTAGATGATGTTAACAGACAGCAAGGTTCTTCATCTTAAATTTGCTTGCATTGTACAAAGACAAAATTCTCAGTGAAAATCTTTGGGAATTTGCCCTTGAGCCAGAGCTTCAGCAGTATCTGAGTCATACAAGGACAAGGCCATACAAGACAGACAGAGATGGTGATGAAGACAAAAGGTTGGTAGATAGCATGATTGAGGATAGGTATGGGACAACGGAGGTGCACCCATGCCCAGCATGAGAACAGCGGGAATCTAGTTTTCATCCTCAGAACTGCCCTCGCTGTCTTCTGCAGTAGGTCCCTGGGTCATTATTGGACATGGCATCATCTTTGCAATGTGATGCAGGGCCTTTTCAATCCTGCTGATATGTGTGCTGAGGAGGCCCCACTCCATTATATCCTCCATCAACCCTGTCAGCTCCTGCCAAGTGACAAAACTGCCAGCTCCACCACTACTGCTCCCAGGGGGTACCACTGCACCAGCACCTGAGGCAGAGCTACCTGACACACTTGGAGGCAACACTGATAGGTTCAGACCTTGAAATGCTGGGTGTCTGTGTTGCTATCTGTGAAGGTATGGCAGGTCGAGCCACAGTGGTCACTGTCCCTCTCTGTGCTGTATGATTAATTTTCAGCAGCAAGTTATGCAAACAACAGATTATTAATAGATGATACCCCCTGAAGAAAAAAGAGACAAGGTTGGTGGATATAAAAAAATAAGAAATAATTAGATATATGTAAGGTAGCAGTACTGTATACTTAAAGCAAACTTGTATTTGGCAATATATAAACAACTATGTTAATTTACTACTGCACACCTTTGCAACATCCATATATGATGGCAAGGTATTTATGCATTATTAAATAAAAAATATCACTGTTCAAATTCCTAGTATCCTACTAGGCCGGATACTAGTTTCTGACCCTTCTATATATCATAACCCAAATATGCTATCCAATTCTGTTAGTGACCACTCCCCAATAAAAGTCACAAGATTTACTCCCCATTTTACCAGAACTCATAGATGCATAACTTGTCAAAAACTATTCAGCTTCTCTCCTGACACCTTTAAGACCCTCCTCGGTAGAATAAACTGGAGGCACCTTAAAGACCTCCCTCTGGATGAAGCAGTCCAATCTTTTAACTCTACCTTTCTTAATATAATAAACATACTTGCACCCCTTCGTACTGTTAGAATAAAATCAAAAATATCCCCATGGATCTACAAGGAAACCTGCTCTCCCATGAGAAACAGGTATAGGCACTGGAAAATCTGGATGAGATATAAACTCCCCTCTAACTTGCAAAAAGTACAAACAGCTTAGAAACTTGACTAAAAAACTCATTGCTAAAGATAAAAAGGAATTCTATTTTACCCCTCCTACAGCACTACAATCTAATCCCAAAAAATTTTGGAACTCAGTCAACCAAATACTTCAATCTGGTAACCCTACCTCCCCTAATCGCTATCCAAATAGGACACCTGAAGAAACGTCTACTATCTTTATCACCTTTTTCATAGAAACTGTAACAAAGATGGTTAATACAACCCCCCCGCTAATTATTGTAATTTTACAGTCCTATCAACTAATTATAACTCCTCTAAATGTTTTTCTTTGCTACCTGTATCTGCTACCATACTTCTCAACTATAGAGATTTTCGCAGAATGTATAGATTTTTGCCTCATATTCTTAGTCCAGTTTTCATAAAATTGTGGTTTTCTGGCAAATTAGTGGCAAATAATTAAGGACTGAAGTTAGAAAAATGTGTCTTTTCCTGGTTGGGGTCGCCACAGCGGAACTCTGGTCCGCTAATGATGGCAGTTGAATTTTACGTGCCGAGTTGCCAGCCCTGATGCACAACCTTCAATGAAGGTACGCCCATTCATGCATGTCTCCATGCAGAAGACGCTCTAGCTGAGAATCGAACCGGACAGCATCTTACAGTGAGGCGACAATGCTACCGCAGCACCACCACAAATATTTGAATTTCCGACTTCATAACCTTTAGAAAATTCATGCCAATGCAAACTTGCTATTCTATCAAGTTTCTAAGTTTGTAAGAGCAAAATTTAAAAACTGTCCCTATTTGTGGACCTTTGCCCCACTTTTATTTATAGATTTGTCCAGATTTCTTGCTCTAAGAGGTTGAAAGGTATGTCTACTACCTATATCAAATCTCTTCTCTCCAAATTAAAACGCTGCTCTACTTTTGTTGACAACATTCCTTCCTACTTCCTCCAGCTAACTGCCTATACTCTCGCTTTTCCTATATCAATCTTAATAAACTGCTCAATCACTGAGTCTACTGTTCCATCTATCTGGAAAAAAATCTTCACATTACCTATTCACAAAGGAGGAAACTCTCTTGAAATCTCTAATTTTAGGCCAATAGCCATTCTGTCACCCCTCTCTAAAATACTTGAAAAATGCATTCATAAGCAAACTCTGCAACACCTAACACAAGAAAACCTACATCCTCCTACCCAGCATGGTTTTCGTCCAAAACACAGTACAACTACAGCCTTTATCTCCTTTACTAACACCATTATATTGGCTCGTGATAATAATAAACGTGTATCCTGCTTATTTCTAGACCTCTCTAAGGCCTTCAATACTGTTTCATGCTCTCTGTTGTTTTTGTTTGTCTTTCGGCTTTTTCCCCATAAGGGGTCGCCACAGCAGAACTCCGGTCCGCTCATGATTTTTACGAAATGTCGAGGTGCCAGCTTGGCACCCAACCTTCAACAAAGGCACGCCCATTTACGCACACATGTCTTTTGAACACTACCCAACCACAGGGAGGACATGCAGACACCACACAGAAGGCACTCCCAAGCCAAGCCGAGAATCGAACGGGAGAACCTCTTGTTGTGAAATAACAATGCTACCGCTGTACTACTCTAGGCTAAATTGACAAATCTTAATTTCTCGCCTGCTACTGTCTCTTGGTTTTCTAGCGCTTTCTCTCTGATAGATTACAATCAGTGAAATGGCTCTCAGCACTCTCTCCCCCTCTGCCTGTAAAAATGGGTGTTTCCCAAGGATCCATACTAGGTCCTCTGCTATTTACTATTTTCAGCAAACTACTATATACTTCTTGCACTCAGTCATCTCTTGTACAATATGCAGATGATTCTACTGTAATCACTATCTCTGACTCTCCCTCCAGTCTCATCTCTACCACTCTGGAAGCCTTTACATCAGTTGAAACCAACAATCAATTAATCTTGAATCCCCCCCAAAAAAACTCTTACTCTTCCTACCTAATACTCTTAATCATCTCGTATCTACTTTCACTATACTGTCACTAAATAAGACACTGATAGTACCCAGATCTAATGCCAAACTCCTAGGTGTCACCATTGACAATCAACTTAAATTTGCCTTGCAAATCAACAATTGCATTAGGAAGACTCACCAAAAACTAGCCTTCTGTGCAGAAACAGAAAGTTCCTCACCTCCAAACCCAAAGAAACCTTATCTCATACTTATCTCTTGCCAAGTTTACTATATGGTTCTCAAATACTCACAAATTCCAACACTACTCTCCTAGCTAAACTTAACTCAACCTACAATAAGGTAGCCAGATTGTCTGCCCATCACACTTATCAAACCCATCACTGCATCTCACTAAAGCACCAAAACTGGCTGGAACTACCCAAAGTGCTTCTTCTTTCACAGTTCCAAATTATACATTCTATATTATACCAACCAAACTATAGCCCTAACGTATCCTCCTATATATCCATCTAGATCACTAAGAAGCTCTGACCAAGACCTGCTACTTACCTATAAACCTAGGACGAATATTGGATGCAACTTATATAGTTACCATTATACCATTGCATGGAACAAACTTCCTCTTCACATTAGGTTACTAACTCAACCAAAACAATTCAAAGCAACGGCTAAAGAACACTTAAAAACTCTAGGGACATGCCTCTGTTCCCACCCTACTTAAAAATGTCCCCCATCTCTAACCTCATAATATCTAAATACTACTTTTGTCTTTTCTCCTCCTCTCTCCACTATTCCTACTTCCCTACCCCTCAGCTTTTCCTTACCAGTCACACTCAATATAGATGTCTTACACCTTAGCAAAACTGATTTCTCTTTAAAATATCTCCTCTAAACTTTCACGTGATAACAAAGAATGTTCTATCCAGAACTAATACTCTGAGACTGATTATGCTTCTTCTCACATTTCCTGTAAACTAAGATGGATTGTAAATATATCAGAAATGTTTTACGTGTTTTTTCTAAAAGCTTGTAATTACATAACTGAATAGGCTTATGCAAATGTTTTATTTTATTTGAACATCTGAATATGCAACTTTCTAATGTACTGTACAATTCTTGGAGCTTTTCTCCCTGGGCCTCTGTTTAAAAAGGGCTATTTTCAGCTCAGTCAGATTTGTTTTCTGGTCAACAAATGTAAACTAAATAAATAAATAAATAATAATTAAAAAAAAAAATATATATATATATATATATATATATAGCGAATGCTGATTGATCGAACTTATTTGAAACTGTAAATCAAAAACTGCAAAATATCAAAGCAGCAGAAACTCGAATTTTTCCTAGGGAAAGAATTTGGTTGTCCGTTCTGTTGCTTGGTATTTTCAGTGCTATGGTGGAAAGTTACCGTCAGATTCAGGTAAGTGTACATTGTGTGGATGTAGTGTTAGGGTGATTTAGGTGAGTTAGGGTTAGGGTTAGGTGTGTGTGCGATTGAGTTGACATGAGGGTTAGGTGGATTTAAGTGAGTTAGAGTTAGGTGAGTGTGCGATAGTGACGGACCTTAGGGTTAGGGTTCGGGTTAAGGTAAGTGGGTAGTTAGTGGTGTGTGCATAGTTTAGTGTAGGGTTAGGTATCAGATTTTAGGTGTATGTGTGTGGATTTCTGTTTGTTTGGTGTGCTTGTGTTGTGTGTATGATCAGCGATTTTTTCCCTGGGAAAAAATCGCTGATCTGACAGTTCGAGATTGTAAGCAAATTAGGTCGATCAATCAGCTTGCTTTTTAAGTGTTCGATGATATAATATAGACCCTATACATACATATATATATATATATATATATATATATATATATATATATATATATATATAAAACAGCTGCCTTTATTTCAGAGGATCACAGGCAGTTGCTAGGCTAATGGCCCTAGGGCTCTTGCAAGCCTAGCCAGGTTCTACAATTACTTCCATGATCAGCATCTATTGCCCCTGTCCAAGAGAGACACAAGTAGAACCCCGCAGTTAATTTACAGTTACCCATCCAATCATCCAGATTGTGTTTGAAGAGGGCCTATGAGGTGCTCTGTTTGACATGAATTAGGAGTCTGTTCCAAAGGTGTGGTAACCTCTGGGAGACAAATCTGTCTCTCCAGTAGGTTCTATTAATGTCACATACCAGGTTAAGGTCTTTAGAGCGAGTAACCTGTGTACCATTTGACTTATGGATATGCAGCATTTCCAATAAGGCAGGGTCAGGCATTGGCTTGTATGCAAGGCAGAGATCACCTCTGAGTAGGCTATAAAAAAATAGAATAAAGTGACAGGGATTTCAGATGATCCACATAGGCAGATGCTGAAGACACTGAATTTTTCTTGGGAGGAAACTCTGTGATCTCTCCAATTGCTGCAGTTGCTCGGAAAGGTACATACCAAAAGGGGCATTGTACTGAATTATTGGCCTGATGAGTGAAGAGTACATGGAGATTATAACTTCTTTTTTTCTGGAGGCAATGTCCTTCCTTATGAGATGAGGAATATAGAATGCCCTTCTAACCACTGTGGAGCCATGGTGGTCAAAGGTAAGGTTGCTACCAACCTATGTGCTCTGGTCTCTCACCACTGAGTGCATACCTAAGGTGGTGCTATTGACAGAATGCTATGACAGATTGGAATTATGCATTTTAAATTGATAATTACAATTACCATAATGTAATGTAATTCTTCCTGACATGACAGACTGCTGATATATACATATATCTATATATATATATATATATATATATATATATATATACATATATATTTATACATATATATATATATATATATATACTGCTTCTGAGTACTGAACCCACACACAGTAAAGCAGGTATTCTAATTGCCCAATTCAAGCAGTAACACTTATTGGGGAAGACATGTATGCTTGAGAAGAATGATGAGTTATGCCTGCTTGAGATGCTAGTCCTCGAGAGAATGAATATAATATTATGGTTTTAATTTTGACTTGATTCCCACTTACCCTATTCCTCTCTGAAGTGAGAAAAGCTCTCCTGGTGTGGCTCACAGTTTGCAGCAACCTACTCTGTGCCTGTAGGTAACAAAAAAAATGACAGATATGTATGGAAGCATAATAAGTAACTGTGTTCCCTCGCCAGATAGTTAGTACCATGGACCATTACACTTACACAACTGGGGGTACCCAGACCTAAATTCAGCCTCCCATCAGCTTAGGAGGGCATACACGTCCATTTTAAGGTCACTATTGTGGTGACAACATTGTTCCCCATCGCGTCAGTTGCCAATTGCAGTGGAGACATCCTTGGATAAGCTATTCCAGGCCTCACAAGGAATGCCACAAACATCCTGTGTTCATTAACACCCCACCTTTGTGGTCTAAAGTTAGCATCATTCTCTGCCTCACCAGCCACATGTGCAAAAGTCAAGCGTGCAAACTATGAATTGGCGCCTGCTTCAGATCTCACTTGTCACTGGTATTGCACAAACACATACAGCCTTGTCAACTGAATTTGCATAATTGTAAACAGATGAACTTCTTGGCAGATACATTGGCATGATTTACAGCAGATAGCAGTAAAGGTGTGAAATATTGCATTAAGCTGTGCCTTGTTTGATGTTCCATCCATCTTCAACACTGGAATGCTTACTGGCATACATTTTGAGGGCTGTACTTTGTAAGATGAAAGTTGGCTGAATTCTAACATGTTTTCAGTCTGGGGTTTACCAATACTAAAATGTTATTGTAACAGCTGGAAAGCTAACCCATTGGATAAAGGAGGCAAAAATTGCAACTTAATGTATTAATTGACATTACCACAAGAGAGCTAACTTTATTATCATATAAGTATGATATTTACTGATATCTGAATAAATGAATATACACTTCAGAAAGGCCTATATTTTGCCCTGGAATTCATTCCTATGCAATGTCAAGGACATCAAAAGGGTAATATATGTTAGACAAGCTACAGATAGTGAATGAAATGCAATGACCAGAGCAAGAAGTCCGTTCAAGTAAACAGTGCTTCCTTCTCATATCTCTTTGCAACATCAAGCATATACTTTGTAGAACAGATTATCAGAATTGTAGTTAATGACAAAGTATATTAAAGTGGGCAGACTAATGATCACATGTTGCTGGCAATAGTGACAACAGCTGATTTTTAAACAACACAATGGTATCACAAAAACATGATGAAATGCATATTCAGACAATCCTCTGTAAAAGTCTCATGTCAGTGGATTCAAACCTTACATCAAATATATTACATACAAAAGCTTGTTGCAATTGCAGCTTGTGCCACAAAGAAAGTGAACTGTCAAGTGTATTTTCTTCTCTGAAGTATTATCCAGAGTGCTGGTGGTAGTATAATGCCACCTGTCTGGTTTGAACTACCGATGTGAAGTACTATCCAGAGTGCTGGTGGTAGTAAAATGCCACCTGTCTGGTTTGAACTACCGATGTGAAGTACTATCCAGAGTGCTGGTGGTAGTATAATGCCACCTGTCTGGTTTGAACTACCGATGTGAAGTACTATCCAGAGTGCTGGTAGTAGTATAATGCCACCTGTCTGGTTTGAACTACCAATGTGAAGTACTATCCAGAGTGCTGGTTGTAGTATAATGCCACCTGTCGGGTTTGAACTACCGATGTGAAGTACTATCCAGAGTGCTGGTGGTATTATAGTGTCACCTGTCGGGTTTGAACCACCGATGGCAGTCTAAATTAAAGATTTCTCCTTTTTGCTTAAGCCATGAAAGTTATTTTCATGCTGCCAAGTGGCATGCAAATGATACAAGAAAAAATATAAAGCATTGTATATAATTAAATTTACATACACATGTGGGCAAAATGTATTACATTGCAACTGGGTGCTGTATAGATTAGAAGTCCTAAACAAGGGTATTGAAAGTATACATAACCAATTTATTTTTATTTTATTCTGTATGTTATGATTTCACAATTATACTAGATTATTGTACTTTAAATGTGTAGTAATGTCTGGTTTTCTTATCTGTGTCAGCAGGGA
Organism: Protopterus annectens; assembly: GCF_019279795.1. Lineage (NCBI taxonomy): Eukaryota > Metazoa > Chordata > Ceratodontiformes > Protopteridae > Protopterus > Protopterus annectens. The sequence continues at coordinate 32,821,139 of NC_056734.1, read as the reverse complement.
ATGAAAGAAAAAGTGTCATTTTTTTTCTATTTTTTTCTATTTCTACCAGACTGACCTGGATATGGCAGTTGTAACATTTTGATTTTACTTTTCTAATACTGCATTTATATTGTTAATGCAGCAATGTATTACAAAGTATGTACTTGTGTTATGTCTAGTATACAGGTGTTATTAGCTCTGTGCCAAGATTTTAGTTTTAAATATACTTTTATGGATTGGGGAGAGGTGCTGCTGCAAAGATTGGGTGGAAAGGGAATGGGGTTGACTGGGGGTTGGTGGGAGATGAGTGGGTGGACTGGAGGCTTGGGGAGCCTAACATGTGTAGAGTCATAAGTGAGCACTTAACATGTAGAAATTGTTTGTGTATATGTCAGTTGCATACAGTCACACAGAACTGAGCTGTCAGCCATTCTATATGTTCACTATATATGCAGTTATGCATATCTGTTTTCTCTTTCTTCTCATACAGGGATATGGCATTCAAGAAGACATTTTTACACATAAGCCACCTTATAGTGATGCAGGAAAAGAGGTAATTATCCAGGCCTTACATCGTCATGAAACTTTTCTGTTAGGGAGAGGCAGAGATGACCAATTGCCCAAGACAGGATATGTTGGCAGGTGGGTGATGATCTTAATGCAGTTGAAGGTCATTTAAGATTCTACTCCCAGATAAGTCAATGGACAACTGACATGATAACCTCTTTAGCAATAAGGCTGCTGCAATTCCTCAGGAATAGGTGTCTTTGTGCAGGTGGTACTGCTACAAACTGAAAGTGATGAGTTTCTGCCCACTGTCAGAGATCAAAATATCTCATCAGAGGGTTCATCAGAATCCTTGATGTTGGTGAAGATGTGGATGACAGATCCAGAGTGTCACAAGTTGACCTTCCAGGTTTGCAAAAAGCAAAGAGTGCAGTTATTATCTTTGTATGCATATTTGTCAGATGTCTTATAAATCTCTCCCTCTATATATATATCTATCTATCTATATATCTATATATATTTATATCTATCTATATCTATATATATATATATATATATAGATATATATATATATATATATATATAGATATATTTATAATATATATATATATAGATATATATATATATCTATATTTATAATATATATATATATATATATATATATATATATATATATACACACACACACATATATATATACACACACACACACACACACACACACACACACACACACACACACACACACACACACACACACACACACACACACACACACATACATATATGTATAAACATAGATAACTGTGAGAGTCAAACTACATTCATATATAAAGGGTAGAGTTTGCTTTTGGTTGGGGGGGCAGCCACATGTTTTCTTTTTTTTTATCAGAAAATGTTTATTCTGCACTTGTGAAAGTGACTATTCTCTTTTTCTTGTTTCATTTGCATTGTGACACAACATACTTCTTTCAATTACATTCCTTTCATACAGGCATTTCTGGGTTGCAGGCTGCAGTTCATCTGCCATGGTAAGCAGACATTTTGTTATTATTGTTAATAGTTTATATAAGGCAGATTCAGGTCCATATGACAGTAAAGTATTTGTAGCTTTAGTATCTGTTATAACATTTAACATGCCTTAATTATAACAAAAATATGTGATCAATTTTAGTCTCCCTTTTTTGTTTGTTTTGTTTAGTGCTTTTTATCACAGGTGATCTTGAGAGTGGTACTGTAGAACTCCTACTACCAGATGTCAGTGTACCGGTAGCCTCTGAAGATGATCATGCCAATGAAGAGTCATAGCCTGGGGGTACAGGGGGTCAGCCTGACACTGAGGTTGTGTCTCCAACATACCCTACACATGTTTCAGACATAGACAGTATGCCTATGCATACCTGGGATACAGAGACCTCATTTATAGGACAGGGTGAGATTGACACCATTGATCAAGCTAGTCTGGTTACTCTGGTTACAGAGCCAGTTGCCTCTCCTGGTAGCCATCATGAGGGTGTGGTGTCACACAGAAGGGTTGATAAAGGTGCTGAAGGAGGCTTGCAATCTCCCCCTAAAGCTGATGTGTTATTAGATACCACCAGATGTATGTGCAGGACCATAGTGGAGGCATAAACACATTCCTCCCAGGCCTCAAAAAAGATAGTACAGCTAAAACTATCATGCATTATAACATGAGTGTCTCCATGAACAGTGTGGGCAACTCCTTGGACAAGATGAACAACACAGAGGACTGGATAGTTTCCATGATGGAACATCTCTTGGAGGAAAGTGTACATCTACTTAGCTGGAGAGCTGCTCCATCTCCTGGTTTAATGGACATGGCCATGCAAGACCCTGCTTGCGCATTGACACTACATCCACTATTCCATCTGTGACTGCAATGCCCACACCCAGACATGGTAGGCCATGGGGTCATGGTTCTGTCCACAGTCCTAATGAGATCTCATCCAGCAGACATCACTCATGTTCAGGTAGCACCCCAACGTCTAGCCAGGGCCATAGATGTACCAGTGCAACTCATAGCAGAGGTGGCTTGCATAGCTGAGGATGACAACGCTGAACTGAGTCCACACCTATCCAAGATGCCATGACATATTGCTGGCACAGAGCTTAAGTGCACACATACCTACACACACACACACACACACACACACACACACACACACACACACACACACACACACACACACACACACAAAATTCACTTGCCCTTACCACTTTACACACATGCAAACTGTATAAATACTACTGTTGAGTGCTATATATCTGTTGCTACTGGCCCAAACACTGTATACTGTGAGAGATACATGTGTTTCTTACTTGTCCACACTCACTTCTTTAGTGTTAGCCTTGCCCTCCTAACCACCCTTGTGAATGATGATGATTGTGCCTTGCCTTTTGCACGTCTTTGTTACGTAGTGTTGCATATAAGTCTGATGTTCACAGAGGATAGCTGATGCTTGTTTATTCACAAGACTGGATTTATCAATATGTATCACATAGCTATAGTTGTTGATATCTTGTCCCTGCACATTTGTGACTGGCTTACTACTATATTGTTGAATAGCATCATATTTCAGTTAATATTGCCATTAGCATTGGAAACATTAGGTACTTCAGTCTTGCTTCTTCGTATAGTCATGCAAATGAGGGTTTAGTTGATCTGTTCCATGTTTTATGGACACTGGTCAATTGAAATGCGCAATGCAAACTATTGCTTCTAAAATGTACCAGTTTTGCTGCAAACCTCTTACACAGGAGATAGTATTGACATAACTGTGCACATCAGACAAAAGGGTCTATGTAGAGGCATATTCATTTTTCCATAGGAGAGTAATCAGTTATGTAACTTTTTTTTTCAAACAAGTTCCACACTTATCCTTGTCATTATTGCAGGTAACAATTGTGTACTTGTGGTTGTCCCTCTCTGATGTTAGAACACAGCCACTACATAGTTAAGTAACAGTTATGGTGTCTCATAGGCATCAGTTTTTTATGTATATGTGTGTGGGATCCTAGACTTTGAGCTAGGTAGTGATTGTGCATGCTGTCCTTTGCCTCTTAAGAAGAGAAAGGGCATACTGTGCATGCCTCCATCTGCCAGTATTCTCTCTCAGACACCTCATTTATACCTGCGGCCGCTGGCCCTACTTGTGGTCTTTGAAACTGCTGCCCTGCCACTTGCTGTCCTTGTTGAAGTTGTTTACTGAGAATGATATTGCATAACATGCCACAGACAATAAGTATTTCAGCAGAGGTGCATAGGTCATACTGCAGTGCACATCCTGATGTGTCTAGAAATTGGAACATTATTTAAGCAAACCAAACACATGCTCTATGATATTTGTGCCTCATTATATTGTTGCTTAGTTGTGTTATGGGGTCTATTTCATATAATCAAATGTTCAACTCTGTGAACCTCCTTTGCTCGAGCTGACAAGAATGAACGTTCACTTAAGCAAGCATTCACATTAGCAAATGTCTAAAACTGGGAAAGGAATTAGTTGGCCAACATCAGAAAATGTTCCCTTTTTCCCACTGTAGTGTGATCTTGGAGTTGGTATATATAGGTAGGAGGGTGTGGGGGGTGCAGGACCCCATGTAGGAGGGATTGACATACTAATGTGTGTGTGACAGTCACAATCTTGGTCAACTAATTCCATTCCCTTTTTTAGAAAATCTCTGATGTGAATGCTCGCTTAAATGAACATTTGCTCTTATCGGTTCAATGAATGCAGGTTTGCAGAGTTAACCTTCAGTGATAAGATATACACCTGGGTTATATGGGTTTCACATGGGTGGCATTAGCCAGGTCACTACTGCATAACCTGCATACTGTACTAGGTGCCCTTGAGGAATGTCACCCCTAAGAAAACTGGTATACAGCTCACAAGTGTGCCATGTGTGTGAGTCATGAAAACTGTTTGAGATAGCTGTACAGACATTTTTAGATGATCTGTTGGGCATTACAGACAACCTAACAGGTTATAGAGTGGAAACCTTTTCTGCTGATGTGCCACCTTACTGTTCCCCGGGTGGGACTTTTATTTCTATGTGCGTGCAATCTATGGCTACCCCAAAACTTCAGAGAAGTGTGCTACTGCATGAAATTCCTGCATGGTCCTTGTTCTCTCTTTTGATGTTCATGGGAAACAGATATGCTCACTTGTATGCAGTAGTATTGCATTCAAAACCTGATGTGATATTCTAGAGGCTGATGCCTGTGACACCCCTAATGTGTTACGTGTGGGGTCTCTGGAAAGTACCAGTAACTAGTATGCATAATGCTGAATAAACCTTTGTTTCCACTGGGATGGGTTCTCCATGATTTCCCAGTGGTCTGATGTGGAGATGGCAGAGTTTGCATATTTCCTCCAGTGTATTTCAGTCCACTCTGTATCTGTCAACACTTTCTGTTTCATGCAGTCCTTGATAAGTTAAATGGGTCTAAACACCTTTCCATTTCTTGTCCAAGGTCTGGCAGCAGCAGTACTCTAATTTAAAGCCTGTTGCACATACTGCATAATGACAGTGGCCATAAGCCTTAGCATGTTTTTTTTTTCTAGGTGTAATCATATCAGTATTCTAAAAAGGCTTTGGTATACCTAACAAATGCTTTTCAGCTTCCTGAATAGTTTGTCCATATTGGATTCATTGATTAGCATGTTTTTTGACTCTTTAATTAGCATGTTCAGCCATTTCCCATTGTTTCACTGCTGTACATGTCATGTAGAGCCACTTAATTAATACCAAATAGTAATATATGGTGTTGGTGGCACTGTATAATGCCAACATGATCGCTGCACTTCGCACAAATGTTAATGATTCCTGCCCCATATCTTCATTTAAGAAAGAATTACACAATTGGATGGGTATTTATAAATTCATCACCCAGTCCTTAAAAGAATGGAAGTAATGTCTAAGGGTGGGTAGTATCAAGGCATAAACAGCCATATGGCTCAGTTATCTGGTTGATTCTATGATTCTATGATTATACATAGAAGGAACTTGTCATAAAATGTCTTCAGGAAACAATGGTAAACTAACATATTTCTGTACAAGAAATCAAACATCTAAATATGCATGAGCTTCTGACTGATAAGTTATATGAATGATTACAGATTAAATGAAAGAATAATTTCACTCAGTCTTGAGCAAGTATACCTTGCCAGATTATTTGGGAATTTTCAAAAAAGTGGAGGCTGAAAAAAACAAATAGAAATATAAGAAAAGACATGCCCTGGGATTCATGAAGCTCGGCGCAAGAACAGCATTAGGCTTGCGCTGACCGTGTGGCGTAGAGATGGCGCAGTAGTGCTATATGCATATTAATGAAGGCGTGCTGCCGCCACATCCACGTGCATAGGAAACGTCTGTGAGTGCATGGGGCGTGTCCAAGCACCGCACAGAGGCGTGGACATGTCGGCTGTTTACGTGCAACCTAAAATGCTGAATAGTGCAGCCTGCCTCTAATAGTAATAACACCTGTCAGTGTCCATGGATACTGAAATGTATGCAAAGCATGCAAGCCAGTTTTGTGAACACAAAAATAAGAAGCAAACACAAATGCATGTAGCTGAATATTGAGTCCCCATCCCTCGAACAAATGACATTTAAAACCCCGTGTCTGTATTCTATTGTAGTGTCAATAGTTATACCAAGTGGAAGTGAAATGCATCGTGTTAGTGCACCGCCAATAGCCAAGTCTAGCCCAGTGGTCAGGGTTACCACCTGTCCCACATTGTGAGGGACAGCCCCCCTCTGGGCAGTTGTGTCCATACCAAAAACATTATAAATGTAAAATATCCTCGATCATAGAACATAATTATGTTCCACATCTTATGTAATAGTCACATACAATAGTTATTTCTGTATGTAAAATACCTACATGTTACAAGAAACAGAATAAGCAAGTAAACAAAACAGAAGAAGCAGCTAAACTGCTACAACAATAAGCTTACATTTAGGCATAAAACAAAAGTACTATCTGTTGTACTGACCATGGGTATGTGTTGCCCTGAAAAATCTGGTGTGTCCCGAATATATCCCATCCTGGCCATATGAAAAGGTGGCAACACTACCAATGGTCAGAGCATTCACACAATAACTGGCCAGCCTCTTAATCCCCACTAAAACCAGTGACCTTTGGAGGAAAGGTGGTGAATTACACTGAATGAATAATGACAATAATTAAGAGTAATAGACGTCTTTTACCTCAGAAAATAAGTATTAATGCATATGCTCTGATTCCGTCAATGTTTCAAGTTAATAGTACTAATATTTTAAAAGTGTCCGTGATTGTCCCTGATTTGTCCTTACCTAGTCCCTGTTACTGTTGAAATTAGTCCCTGAGTGGTTGAGAGGTCCATACACATATGTACACCAACCAGCTGTAACATTTGTTGCCAGTACTGTTGAATACCTGTAGTGAAGTCATATATCCTAGCTACCAAACATGCAGAATATGCCATGGATGGTGTAGTGGTCAAACTGGTGACTAAGGTGTGTCTGTTTCTGGGTCCAAGCCATGTAAGTGCCGCTAATTTTATGTGATGCCCAGAATAATGTCCATCGGATATAGAGAAGTAAAGCCAGCAGGATGCGCGGCGGACATTCAACAGTATGGGAAATGCAAATAGGTATGTAGGTGCATATGTATGTGTATGTAGAGACAGATATATATATAT
>NC_056734.1:32706446-32811446 GCF_019279795.1 Protopterus annectens | reverse complement strand
CGGCAGGAAACTAACAGTGAGGAGATATGCAAGGTCTACACTTTAAACATGGATCACGGGGTCCCTTGTGGGACACCAAAAATTTTCCATGTAGGCAAACCTGTGATGATTGACGCAATCAGGATGTAGCTGTACACGGAACAGTAGGTTGTGCAAGTCTGACAACACATGGGTTGACAAAACGAACGACTTGTGTCCCATCACAGGGAGAGTGGGCAGTGTGTAGGGGTGTGTTCATACCCCAGCTGCGCTCACAGTTAGGATGAGTGCTCTAGAGCCGTGTCAGGTAGAGGAATCATGGATATGCAATCATGGGCCTAAGTGTGCAGGTGTTGGTTGGCAGAGCTGTATTAGGCCCGCCCCGTGGAAGTAATTAATATTCCTATGTGGGTATAGCAGACACCCATACCTCCCAATCCTTAAGAGCACATCTACTGGATAGTCCGTAAACCATTGGGGGAACACATAGAGACTATATCAGTGAACTGTACCAAAATTATCATGGACGTCCATGATTACAAATCAGAATCTAACACAGTCCCAACTAAACCCTTCTAGAACTAGTGATATTAGGTGGACAGATGGTGGAATACACGTAATGAATAATGACAACATGTATGAGTCATAAACAGCATGTACCTTGACAAATGTGTATGAATACATATGCTCTGGGACTGTCACTGTGTCAGGTTAACAGTACTAATCATCTAAATGTGTCCCTGATGGTGTTATGCAGTGTCCCTGACTCAGTGTTCATTCTCCCCAATTCGTATGTGAGGTCTGCTAGTAACAGAAAGTGCATATTCTGCTGACCTCCTTAGGTAGATGATAGCATAATAGGTTGGGGTTACCACCTTTTCACCTTTGTGAGGGACACTCCTCTTTGGGCAGTTGTGTCCTGCAAAATAAATGTTATTATGGCACATGGCCTGTGATTTAGGGCAAAGAATCCATATATTGTCTGTGGTGGTTGCATAAAATGATTATGTTGTGTCTGAAACACCTAGATTTTATAGGAAACAGTATTAGCAACTATAATGCTACAAGAATAACCTTTTATTTAGGCAAAACGGTGAAGTAGTCTATTTTCTACTGGCTGTGGGTATGTGTTGCCCTGCCAAATCTGACATCTCTACATAGAGGTCCTATAGGGCTGCCACCTTTCAAAATGCCCAAAGTGGGACCTGCTCCGTAGAAATGTCAGACATACCAGGTCCGAACATACCTACAGCCGTGCATAGTACAGAACTATACGTATTTGCACAAATAAAAGCTTAGTCTAGTAGCAGTCCACTTGCTTATGCTACTTCACATAACATATAGAAGTGCCATATATACAATAACTGTTACATGCAACTGTTAGAGAAACGTAGAATATAATATTGTCCTGTAATAAGGACATTTGCTATGTCTTGATTATTTTCACATGACACATCCACCTAAGGAGGGACTGTCCCACGCAAAGTGGGACAGGTGTTAATCCTAAAGTCCCACCTCGGCCAATTTAAAAGGTGGCAAACCTACAATAGGTATGTGGTAGCATGACCCGGCAGACAGATGTGGGTCCCAAAACACATTTACTTGTCTGCATTGCAGATTATCGGTTCCCATTTATCAGCCAGATGGGAGCAGATTGTATGAGGAACAAGCATATAATATGATTAACTCACTGGACAGGCTGCCGATTCCGTACAATTGAACACCATGCCGTCGCCTAATGGTCAGCGATACCCGATACTGTAGTCATGTAGTCTGATGTAATAGGCATCACAAGGAAATGCGCTCACCCAGCGTGAGTGACACATGCAAGTACCAATGTGCAAGTGAGGGAGCGAGCGGGTGTAAGCGTGTTTGGCTACCAGTATGCGAGTATTGCACTGGTAAAGAAATGCGAAGGCTAACCAAGTGTAAGAAGCTGTAACCAGAGGTCATCAGTGCTTAACTCTGCGCAAACCCACACACAACCGCTCCCAACTGCTTCAATGTACCTTACTCCCTCCCTATCCAATGGGATTGTTCTGCCCGCAAACAAATAACCATCCTTTGCAAGTGTTGGTAGCAACACCCTGTGTACACAGCTAATGTGAATTACCAATACACCATGGCAAATATACAGACAATAGACAGTACCACACACATACCATACAGCACAGTCATCCAACAGTATAGCAATGTACCGGCAGATATGTCTGGACCACTGGTGTTTGCAGACCTGGCCGTCTTGTATTTACATGTGTGAGCATGCCCAGTATGACCATTCCGCATGTTGTCGACTGACATTGCCGTGATACCTTCATGTGTTTGCGCATACCCAATATGGCCAACTGTATCGCATGTGTTACATGTCCAGGTAGTCTGTACTGTGGTGCCGACCTCTGTGTTGTTCACTGACAGGTGGCATGCTGTGTCTGCAGGGTATCCATCGGTCATGTGGCATTGACTGTTGCTACATTTCTGCACAGCATGGGGGGACATCTGACTGTATCCACATTCCTACACAGCACCGGGGGGGGCACACCTGACTGTTGCTATATGTGTACGTTGGAAGGGGGGCACACCTGACACTTGTACACTTTTGCTACTACTGTACTGGCATGTCAGGTACTCCATTTCAGTGTGTAGACCTACCTATTGTGCTGGCTAGAAGCATACCAGTGTACTCCAGATCTTAGCTTTAATTACCAACATATTAGTTTCATATGTCCTAGCCTTCACAACCTACATCCAACTGCCTGGCATGCTGTGTCTGTCTGTGTGGGTCTATGGGGGGGGTCATCCATATGGCATATTCAGAGGCCATAGTACAGCATTTGCCTGTGTTGGTCTACACCTGTCCAGCTGGTTGAGACTTGTCTGGGCTGTATGGACACACATGATGCTCAGCCCATTACCCACAGTGGGTTATGACACCCTGTGTACTACTGGCTACTATGGTGACCCCTGTATGTGCTACAGATGTCATGGTGCCACTATGGACATCTGCTGTCTGCTGCCTTAACATTCGGCCACCAAATTCCCTAGCATGCTCACATCCATACCATAGCTACAGGTACCAACACACTCTAATACAACTGCCAATTGGTAGGTTGATTGACTTACCTTGAGGGTGTGCCAGACCTGAGGATGGTGCTGGAGGGTTGCCTATGTTGGATGCACATAGTGCACTTTCTATACATGGCTGAACGCAGGTAGTGTAATGTTTGGCATCCCTTTTGCTGTCTGTGCGAGTCAGAGAGGGTGACATTCCCTGGGTCCCTACTGTGTCAGTGCATATGCTATGCATTGCCTCTTTGCCTAGGCCCGGTCATACTGGGCATGCCTCCTTCCGCCTACTGGGTCCAGCTCAGGTTGTTCCTCCTCCAAGTCACTCTGTGCCTGTACAGGCCTTGGCATTGGTGGGGGGCTGTGTGGCCCTGCCTGATGCTGTTCCTGCTGCAGCTGTTTCTGCAGGATCATATTGTGTAGCATAGCACATACCATAACAATTTGGGTGCATGTAGCTGGTGAATAATGCAAGGCTCCACCAGAACCATGACCTGAGCATCCCAAACACACGCTCTATTATATGTCTGGCCTGTGCGTGTGCCTTATTATGGTATTGTTGTTCAGGTGTGTGTGCATTTCTGATGGGTGTCATCAGCCACGGCTCCAGTGGGTACCCAGCATCCCCCACTAGGTGACTGTAGGGGATGTCCATATTGGCAAAGCTGTGGTACAGCTGTGTCAGATGCCATATATCGGAATCGTCATAGCTTTCAGGGCAGCCAGCACACACATTCAGTATAATGCCCTGGTCATCGCATACGACCTGGCAGTTGATGGAGGGGATGCCCCTGCAGTTAATGTAGGCCCTACCCTGCTCACTGGGTGGTGCTTTGATGCATACTTGCGTGCAAGCTATAGCACCCACTACCCCAGGGTAGTCTGCCATTTGGGGGAAGAGACGCATATTGCTGGTCAACACCTCACATGTGTTGAGGAAATGTATGTGCTCACTGGCATGTGGTGACATGGCATCCAGGAACTGGTGGAATACCCTGGATGCAGATGCCTGTGAGATCCCCATGATATCCCCAGTTGTGCTTTGGGAGGTACCTGTGGCTAGTATACCTAGGCTACACATACTTTGGTATCCACTGGGATGGGTTCCCCTCGGCCTGTTCGATGTGTCAGGTGCAGCCGGCACAGCTCAACAATCTCCTGTAGGAGGTCTCTGTCCACCCCATAGTGCTCTACTATCTCCAGCTCATGTAGCCCCTGGTAGGTTACCCTGGGTCTGTACAGTCTTGTCTGTCTCCTCACTTAGGGTAGTTTGGCAGCATTCACATCCTCACCACCCTCAGCTTCCTGCACATGTTGGTCTATGTTGCCTGCTGCAGCCCTTCTCATTTTGTAGGATTGTTTGTTAAAATTTCCCCACATGTATACACCGGTTGTGTAGAGTGTGGAAAAACCCGAGGGGATGGTGTTTGCTCACTTTATCAAAGTGTTCTGGGCCGGGCTGGTCTGCCGGGCCTGTAATCTGCTGATGCTGATAAATATCACCTGTTTGCCCAGCTTGTTCACCTTAACTACTCTCCTACTGCTGTTGTCCCTCCCAATTGCACTAGGCAGGTATAGACACACCCCTAGCTTAGGCGTGCTAAGCTAGAAGCAATCCCAAGACACAGGGCACCAATCTATGTACAGTATGCCTGACACCACCCTCATGGTTTCAGCTATATTCGAGTCCTGCACCTGGCTATCTATACACATACACTCTTGGGACCTGCATCACACCCTGGGGATAAATGGGATTCACTATTTTTCAACTTGTTTGCATAGTATTGTCTTCTAATGCATAGTTACATGACCCATACTGAGCCTCCCCAAAAATAACCACTGGTTACTGTCGCGCAGACCCGCACACAACTGGTTAAAAGTGCCTTACTATCACCGTATTCAAGGTCCCTTGTTCTTCCCAGCAACAAAACAACCGGCCTCTGCACCGCTCGAAACCAGGACCCTGCACACCACAGGCGATGTGCTTTACCACTAAGCCATGGCAGATATACATACATCTGAGGTTATCACGTACAGATCATCCAGCACAGGCATTCAGCAATATAGAACATGTATTCCATCATGTAGATTTCTGTGTGCTAATGTCCACATATATAAATATATATATATATATATATATATATAGATATATATATTTATATATATATATATATATATATATATGTATATATATATATATATATATATATATATATATATATATACATATATATATATATATATATATATATATATATATATACACACATATACATATACACACGTACGTAGATATAGAATATATATCTCAACAGCGGACCACGTGACAACAAAGCATTAGACAAGAATGAAAAGGAAACCACATGCGCCTCCTGCATTATACACTGGTGTTAATATCAAGGCAAGTGTGTTTCTGTGTGTCACATGGGTTCAGACTGTATTAAGGGTCAGATTAGGGCTGCTGACATTACTCACCAGACCTATTGCCGAATGGATGTGTATGTCTTGCCAACCCAGTCTTTTAGCCAATTGTGACATTTATGGCCACTATATAGGAAAACAACAAAACACGCTCCTCAACACAACCAGTAGCTAGCCACTCACAGACACCAACACATAGGATATGACTGCCAAACACACACATCTGTTATGCCTTGGAATAGAACACCTACCTGTCTATTCTATCTCACTACAGCATTACGCAGTTACAGAACGCGCTACCAAGATTACTGGGGCATAGCATTCACAGAGGTGTACTTCTAGGTGGGTGACATCATCAGCATTGGCAAAGACGGCGATAGGGATTGTATGGAGTGTGAGCAGTCTAAAAGCATTATTTTGTTCCCAGGCAGATGGAGACACACACAAACACACACACAGTTGGCATGGCTGGTATTAGAATACTGACCTAACTACCTTATCACACTATAGCATTACGCAGTTACAGAACGCACCATCGAGATTACTGGGACACAGCACTGCCAGCGGTGTACTTCTAGGTGGGTGACATCATCAGCATTGGCAAAGACGGCGATAGGGATTGTATGGAGTGTGAGCAGTATAAAAGCATTAGTCTGTCCCCAGGCAGATGGAGACACACACACAGTTGGCATGGCTGGGATTAGAACACCAACCTAACTACCTTATCACACTACAGCATTACGCAGTTACAGAACGTGCTACCAAGATTACTGGGACACAGCACTCCCAGAGGTGTACTTCTAGATGGGTGACATCATCAGCATTGGCAAAGACGGCGATAGGGATTGTATGGAGTGTGAGAAGTCTAAAAGCATTATTCTGTCCCCAGGCAGATGGACACACACACACACACACACACACACACACACACACACACACACACACACACACACACACACACACACAGTTGGCATAGCTGGAATTAGAACACCGACCTAACTACTTTATCACACCACAGCATTACGCAGTTACAGAACGCGCTACCGAGATTACTGGGACACAGCACTCCCAGAGGTGTCTTTGTAGATGGGTGACATCATCGGCCTTGCTAACGGTGGGTATAAGAAATGTATGAAGTGTGAGCAGTATAAAGGTATTACTCATTCCTCAGGCAAACGGGGAGACACACACACACACACACACACACACACACACACACACACACACACACACACACACACACACACACACACACACACACACCAAGTGTGGGACTAGAAAACCGACTAACTACTTTATTACACTACAGCATTACACAGTTACAGAACGCGCGACTGAGATTACTGGGGCACAGCACTCCCCGAGGTGTATTTGTAGATGGGTGACATCATCGGCCTTGCTAACGGTGGATATAAGAAATGTATGGAGTGTGAGCAGTATAAAGGTATTACTCAGTCCTCAGGAAAATGGGGAGAAATACACACACGGCAAGTGTGGCAGTAGAACACCAACCTAACTACTTTATTACACTACAGCATTATGCAGTTACAGAACGCGCCACCGAGATTAATGGGACACAGTCCTCCCAGAGGTGTATTTGTAGATGGGTGACATCATCAGCTTTGCTAACAGTGGGTCTAAGAAATGTATGGAGTGTGGCCAGTCTAAAAGCAATTTAGAGTCCACCGGCAAACGGGGATAGACATACACACACACGCCAGTGTCGGGTACGGAACACCTGCCTATTTACAAACGACTATTACAATACTACATATATACGAATTGCGTCACACAGACTACACATGTCAAGGCTGTCATTATGACCGTCTGGGAATGCAGACATAAACAGGGATGCTGGCAGTTAAGATGTACATATATGTGAACCTGTGTATTTACAGTATGAATCCATCCTGACCTGGAGTATGCCCATCTGTGGAATGGACGACTACTACCACTATACAGGGTTACAATGGCCATGCCCATACACAGAGGCACATAACCAACACAAGGTTTCACTGGGCATGGTCACACACTTAGTAGCACAGGGCTGGTCGGAATGCACTGTGTCCATCTACACAAGGATATACTGGGCATGCTCATACACTTAGCATAGGGGGCATGCTCACACACTTAGTAGCACAGGGCTTGTCGGAATGCACTACTATGTGTCCATCTACACAAGGATATACTGGGCATGCTCATACTCCTAGTAGCACAGGGCTGACTGGGATGCAATCTGAATCTAAACACGGAGGGCCACAGTGGCCATGCTATTACAAGTAGACGTAAATAACACATTGTAATGGGCTCTGGTGTTGGTAGTTGTCATTGTTAGCAGGAACGCTGTTCTACATATATTTGACACTGGTCTTTAACAAATAAGCTGTCAATCTGGGATGACATGGCTGACATTAGGCAGGCCTTTGACCCATATCACATGCATCCATGATACAAGGGAGTGTAGATATTACCCAAGTTGCATCTGCCCACACAGTGCCATTCCAAGGCAAATGTCCTAAACACAGGTTAACTCCCATACACCTACAGGACAGCGGCATTGTTTTCTTATGCTAACCTGCGCTAGATGTGTAGCGTTCATATTCACAGCTGGCCACTATAGATCCAACAATGGGGAGTACTGACATCTGTGCAGTGAGGAACACCTGGCTGATGTCTCTGTAGTGCACAATAGCACTACCACCATATACCTCAGAACCTAGCACTACCACCATATACCTCAGAACCAGATATGTGGGCCATAACACAGGTACGGACCGCTCCAGGTGGTGTACCCACATACATAATGGCCACTCACATGTACTGACCAGTCTCCCCACGAAAGGCATCACAGATGAGCCATGTGCAGGACACAGTGTCACATGCTGCATTCTAGAATGCAAACTGCAGACACCACCATGCACTCGGACCACCACCACCATGCAACCATACATGTTGTATGACACCTGTGTACTGTACTAAGCTCTACATCAACTGTAGACAGTACACTTGTACTGACACAGTTGCATTATATGTTATGCAATGCAATGCAATGATACCACTGTCTGTGACCAGGTCAGCTGTACACATACCAAGGGCCCTCAATACTGTCCACCATTAGCAGATGTCTGTTGCTGTACACCAGTACACACTCTCATGTATGTATATGACATACATGTACCTGCCCTGGGTATGTACATGCCACACACACAACATATCTGTAAATAGCATAGCTGTTGTAGTCCTTTGTGCAAACAGGTGGCTACAGCCATTACACACATGCACATGGAATGTAGGTCCATGGCTGCTGAATGCTAACAGTACATAAAGTGTGATATCAATGTTGACAGAGGTAACATCCCCTCTGTACTGGTCACCCATCACATCATACAACAGTCCATGTGTCATGTATGTTATTACACATATCCGCCAATTGCAATGCCTACAAACATGACCAAATGTCAGGATTGTAGGACCTACACACCTGTACACATAGTGTTGTGCATTCAGATAACATGCGTGTGCAGTTGCTGATGTATGCAGGTGGCGTGTATCCTAGTACATCATGCAGCTGCAATGCAGCCTCAACATTGCCAACTGTATATGGTGATATGCTGAATGTACAGAAAGATATGTACATACAGGTATGGACAGATGTGTTGAAATAACTAAGTGGCGGGGCATCTTTGCAGATGGATGTTTGCTGTGGACAGCTCACAGGTGTGTCACAAGTGGTCCTACAATACCCTGTGTAACTGGTAAGCAATGGTTTCATTAATTGAAGGACATAACACACAACTTAGACAGTGGTCTGGGTGATACCGAAGGTAAATCACTTGACACCTGTTAATAGATATGACATCCCTAGTGCATATATCAGCACTGTTGGCACAGGAAGCATCAGTACAGTTTGTAACATGTGCAATACTGCTGTACGTCTGACAAAAAACAAAAAAATCATCCTTGTTTCCCATCTTTCCTGACCTAAGTAGTCAAATACAGGCTTTGCTGTACTCTGGACTTTTGGAAAGTTCCTGTGTTGCCCATTTCCTTTCTTGGATAAAGGGAGGCTTCTTTGTTCACCAGTGGCAGTGGGAAGCTTGGAGCAGCCTATCTATCCCTGGAGGAGTGTTCCCAGCACAAGAATCTGGTAGTCTATTGGCCGTTGTGGGCCAATTTCTAGCTCTTTCAAGTCCCCCTGTATAAAACCCACTTTGGTAGCGGTTTTCGCTTGTTACTACACAGCCAAGCTCATTGTGGTCCTGCAGAGTGGTGCTAACAGCAGAGAGGCTAAAAGAGCGACTGCTAACCTGATAAAATTGTTTGTTTTCCTGCTACTACCTGGGCGCCTGTCCGATCTAGCTAAACTGCAAGTATTTCTGCTTCTTGAACTGTTTTAAACTGTTTAAAGTTGTTTTGCACCGCACTTTTTAAAGTTTGTCCTGTTTATTGCTTTTACCTGTTGAGGCTACACACTCCAAATTTAAAAAATGTAAATTAATGGTTTGGGACCCCTACAAAATGTATTAAGAAGATTAGTGCTGACTTTTGGGGTTTCCAAGATTGAGTTTTAAACCCATTTTGAATGTAATTTGAACTATATGACAAAAACCCCTTACACAGAGTATCAGAAAAAAGATAATGAAAACCCCCAATTGTTTTTCCTGTAAAAACACCTACCTTCTTTTAAATTTACAGTTTAAATTAAAGGCTAAAGTTACTGGGAAATTGAGTATTTAGGTTGACACTGTTGGAAAGCATTGGGGGTTACACATTACCCCGGCAGTGGAACCCAAAAACCCCACATTATGGGGTTTTTCCCCCCTCACTTTTCCCTTTATCTTAGGATTCAAAACCTTGTTTGGCACAGACCATTCTTTGGGGTTCTCACAATGGCAAAAGGTGGGATTTGGATGGAATCCTAGCATTTCCCGGAAGGAGCCCCACATTTGGCTGGCTGGTTTCCACCTAACCCTTTTCACTAGCTTATTACTTCCCAATTATTTGGTCCATTTTCCCACAGCCTAAGGTTCAAGGGGCCCTAGATTAGAGGGGAAGGTGAGCTAAACTATTTTCCCAATGGACCCAACAAAACACCCCCTTTAACTTTATGTTTAAACCGACTCTTTTTTTATTGCATTCCGTTACAAAGGACCAATTATTCCTGTCCAAATCAAATATGTAACTTTCCTGCCTAGGGGTATGAAATTTTTGGTTGGTTTAATTTTAAAACCATTTTTTAAAAGGGAGCCACCCCATTTTAAAAAACCCCCCCTTTTTTTTTAAAAAGAAAAAAAAATTTTGGGGGCCCCCAAGTTTTAAGGGGTTTTCCCCCTTTTTAAAATTTGTTTATTTTTTGGAAAAAGTTTTTTTGGGGGGGTTTAAACAAACCCCGGGGTTTTCCCAAACAATTTTTTTTTCCCCTTTCCCATTAAAACCCTTTTTTTTTAAAAATTTTTTTTTAATTCACCCCCCTTTTGTTTTTTTTTTAAAAAAGTTTTTATTGCATTAAGCAGGCAAGGGGGCCCTTTTAAAACAATTTACCCCTTTTAAGCCCCCCCTTTTTTCCCCCAAAACAATTCCACGGGGTTTAATTTCCCCCCCTTGTGGGGAAAAAGCCCTTTTAAATTTTTTTAGTTCCCCAAATTTTAAACCCATTTAAAAAGGAAAAAACCCCTTAAAAGGCCCCCCCCAAAAAAACCCGGGCACATTACCCGGGGGGTGAAAGCACTTTTTAAAAAAAAGGGGGGGTTTACCTTGGGCCCGGCACACCACAGCATTACGCAGTTACAGAACGCGCTACCGAGATTACTGGGACACAGCACTCCCAGAGGTGTCTTTGTAGATGGGTGACATCATCGGCCTTGCTAACGGTGGGTATAAGAAATGTATGAAGTGTGAGCAGTATAAAGGTATTACTCATTCCTCAGGCAAACGGGGAGACACACACACACACACACACACACACACACACACACACACACACACACACACACACACACACACACACACACACCAAGTGTGGGACTAGAAAACCGACTAACTACTTTATTACACTACAGCATTACACAGTTACAGAGCAGCGACTGAGATTACTGGGGCACAGCACTCCCAGAGGTGTATTTGTAGATGGGTGACATCATCGGCCTTGCTAACGGTGGATATAAGAAATGTATGGAGTGTGAGCAGTATAAAGGTATTACTCAGTCCTCAGGAAAATGGGGAGAAACACACACACGGCAAGTGTGGCAGTAGAACACCAACCTAACTACTTTATTACACTACAGCATTATACTGCAGTTACAGAGCAGCCACCGAGATTAATGGGACACAGTCCTCCCAGAGGTGTATTTGTAGATGGGTGACATCATCAGCTTTGCTAACAGTGGGTCTAAGAAATGTATGGAGTGTGGCCAGTCTAAAAGCAATTTAGAGTCCACCGGCAAATGGGGACAGACATACACACACACACCAGTGTCGGGTACGGAACACCTGCCTATTTACAAACGACTATTACAATACTACATATATACGAATTGCGTCACACAGACTACACATGTCAAGGCTGTCATTATGACCGTCTGGGAATGCGGACATAAACAGGGATGCTGGCAGTTAAGATGTACATATATGTGAACCTGTGTGTTTACAGTATGAATCCATCCTGACCTGGAGTATGCCCATCTGTGGAATGGACGACTACTACCACTATACAGGGTTACAATGGCCATGCCCATACACAGAGGCACATAACCAACACAAGGTTTCACTGGGCATGGTCACACACTTAGTAGCACAGGGCTGGTCGGAATGCACTGTGTCCATCTACACAAGGATATACTGGGCATGCTTATACACTTAGTAGCATGGGGGCATGCTCACACACTTAGTAGCACAGGGCTTGTCGGAATGCACTACTATGTGTCCATCTACACAAGGATATACTGGGCATGCTCATACTCCTAGTAGCACAGGGCTGACTGGGATGCAATCTGAATCTAAACACGGAGGGCCACAGTGGCCATGCTATTACAAGTAGACGTAAATAACACATTGTAATGGGCTCTGGTGTTGGTAGTTGTCATTCTTAGCAGGAACGCTGTTCTACATATATTTGACACTGGTCTTTAACAAATAAGCTGTCAATCTGGGATGACATGGCTGACAGTAGGCAGGCCTTTGACCCATATCACATGCATCCATGATACAAGGGAGTGTGGATATTACCCAAGTTGCATCCGCCCACACAGTGCCATTCCAAGGCAAATGTCCTAAACACAGGTTAACTCCCATACACCTACAGGACAGCGGCATTGTTTTCTTATGCTAACCTGCGCTAGATGTGTAGCGTTCATATTCACAGCTGGCCACTGTAGATCCAACAATGGGGAGTACTGACATCTGTGCAGTGAGGAACACCTGGCTGATGTCTCTGTAGTGCACAATAGCACTACCACCATATACCTCAGAACCTAGCACTACCACCATATACTTCAGAACCAGATATGTGGGCCATAACACAAGTACGGACCGCTCCAGGTGGTGTACCCACATACATAATGGCCACTCACATGTACTGACCGGTCTCCCCACGAAAGGCATCACAGATGAGCCATGTGCAGGACACAGTGTCACATGCTGCATTCTAGAATGTAAACTGCAGACACCACCATGCACTCGGACCACCACCACCATGCAACCATACATGTTGTATGACACCTGTGTACTGTACTAAGCTCTACATCAACTGTAGACAGTACACTTGTACTGACACAGTTGCATTATATGTTATGCAATGCAATGCAATGATACCACTGTCTGTGAACAGGTCAGCTGTACACATACCAAGGGCCCTCAATACTGTCCACCATTAGCAGATGTCTGTTGCTGTACACCAGTACACACTCTCATGTATGTATATGACATACATGTACCTGCCCTGGTATGTACATGCCACACACACAATATCTGTAAATAGCATAGCTGTTGTAGTCCTTTGTGCAAACAGGTGGCTACAGCCATTACACATGCACATGGAATGTAGGTCCATGGCTGCTGAATGCTAACAGTACATAAAGTGTGATATCAATGTTGACAGAGGTAACATCCCCTCTGTACTGGTCACCCATCACATCATACAACAGTCCATGTGTCATGTATGTTATTACACATATCCGCCAATTGCAATGCCTACAAACATGACCAAATGTCAGGATTGTGGGACCTACACCTGTACACATAGTGTTGTGCATTCAGATAACATGAGTGTGCAGTTGCTGATATATGCAGGTGGCATGTATCCTAGTACATCATGCAGCTGCAATGCAGCCTCAGCATTACCAACTGTATATGGTGATATGCTGAATGTACAGAAAGATATGTACATACAGGTATGGACAGATGTGTTGAAATAACTAAGTGGCGGGGCATCTTTGCAGATGGATGTTTGCTGTGGACAGCTCACAGGTGTGTCACAAGTGGTCCTACAATACCCTGTGTAACTGGTAAGCAATGGTTTCATTAATTGAAGGACATAACACACAACTTAGACAGTGGTCTGGGTGATACCGAAGGTAAATCACTTGACACCTGTTAATAGATATGACATCCCTAGTGCATATATCAGCACTGTTGGCACAGGAAGCATCAGTACAGTTTGTAACATGTGCAATACTGCTGTACGTCTGACAAAAAACAAAAAAATCATCCTTGTTTCCCATCTTTCCTGACCTAGAGTAGTCCAAATACAGGCTTTGCTGTATTCTGGACTTTTGGAAAGTTCCTGTGTTGCCCATTTCCTTTCTTGGATAAAGGGAGGCTTCTTTGTTCACCAGTGGCAGTGGGAAGCTTGGAGCAGCCTATCTATCCCTGGAGGAGTGTTCCCAGCACAAGAATCTGGTAGTCTATTGGCCGTTGTGGGCCATTTTCTAGCTCTTTCAAATCCCCCTGTATAAAACCCACTTTGGCGCGGTTTTTGCGCTTGTTACTACACAGCCAAGCTCATTGTGGTCCTGCAGAGTGGTGCTAACAGCAGAGAGGCTAAAAGAGCGACTGCTAACCTGATAAAATTGTTTGTTTTCCTGCTACTACCTGGGCGCCTGTCCGATCTAGCTAAACTGCAAGTATTTCTGCTTCTTGAACTGTTTTAAACTGTTTAAAGTTGTTTTTGCACCAGCACTTTTAAAGTTTGTCCTGTTTATTGCTTTTACCTGTTGAGGCTACACACTCAAGTGCGCTAGCCTGTGTTACATATTTATTGCATTTTCGTGCTGTTTTTTGCAAAAAAGAAAAAAAAATTATCCTTGTTTCCTATCTTTCCTGACCTAGAGTAGTCCAAATACAGGCTTTGCTGTATTCTGGACTTTTGGAAAGTTCCTGTGTTGCCCATTTCCTTTCTTGGATAAAGGGAGGCTTCTTTGTTCACCAGTGGCAGTGGGGAGCTTGGAGCAGCCTATCTATCCCTGGAGGAGTGTTCCCAGTGCAATAATCTGGTAGTCTGTTTGTTGCAAAAAAGAAAAAAAAAAATATATCCTTGTTTCCCATCTTTCCTGACCTAGAGTAGTCCAAATACAGGCTTTGCTGTATTCTGGACTTTTGGAAAGTTCCTGTGTTGCCCATTTCATTTCTTGGATAAAGGGAGGCTTATTTGTTCACCAGTGGCAGTGGGGAGCTTGGAGCAGCATATCTATCCCTGGAGGAGTGTTCCCAGTACAAGAATCTGGTAGTCTATTGGCCGTTGTGGGCCAATTTCTAGCTCTTTCAAGTCCCCCTGTATAAAACCCACTTTGGCGCGGTTTTTGCTCTTGTTACTACTCAGTCAAGCTCCTTGTTGTCCTGCAGAGTGGTGCTAGCAGCAGAGAGGCTAAAAGAGTGACTGCTAACCTGATAAAAGTGTTTGTTTTCCTGCTACTACCTGGGCGACTGTCCGATCTAGCTAAACTGCAAGTATCTCTGCTTCTTGAACTGTTTTAAACTGTTTAAAATGGTTTTTGCACCTGCACTTTTAAAGTTTGTCCTGTTTGTTGCTTTTACCTGTTGAGGCTACACACTCAAGTGCGCTAGCCTGTGTTACATATTTATTGCATTTTCCTACTGTTTGTTGCAAAAAAAAAAAAAATGATCCTTGTTTCCCTTCTTTCCTGACCTAGAGTAGTCCACATACAGGCTTTGCTGTATTCTGGACTTTTGGAAAGTTCCTGTGTTGCCCATTTCCTTTCTTGGATAAAGGGAGGCTTCTTTGTTCACCAGTGGCAGTGGGGAGCTTGGAGCAGCCTATCTATCCCTGGAGGAGTGTTCCCAGCACAAGAATCTGGTAGTCAATTGGCCGTTTTGGGCCAATTTCTAGCTCTTTCAAGTCCCCCGGTATAAAACCTGCTTTAGTGCGGCTTTGCGCGATTTTGCACATAGCACAGCATCAGGCAGCGCTGCTTAATTGGGTTTAAACCATTCTCAGCTCCACAAAGTCTGCTCTTCACTTTTTCCCTTAGAACTGATCTAGTTCTCATAACAAACACCCTATTCCCACTCTAAAGCCTGGCACTTGCTCACTAAAGAAATTATATAAGTCAGCACTAAAAAATTAAAAGCACTACACCCTCACAAATTCCCCTTGAGTACTTTGATCCCCATTGGCCCTTTTTTTCAATTATAAAGGAATTCCCAAAACTATTCTAGCATGTCCAAAGGTCAGTTGTCAATCTCCTCTCCGGTCCAGCTGGTGAATCTGGGAATCTTGAGGCAATGCTACAACTGCCTCTTGTACACAGACAACCCTCTCCTCCTCCCAACAAATTCCAACACATGTGAGAGATGCAACCATATAGCCGAACTGGAGGCTAATCTCTCTCAACTCAGTACTGGCGTAACCAGTCAGGAGGAGAAAGAAACCACACCCACTACAATTCCAGTCTCACATAGACCTACCATGACAGCAAACCAAACACATAAACACACAAAAACATACTCGGAGGCTCTAAATAAAAATCTGCCTAAGCAGCAGAGACCTCCAAAGCAGACACCCAAGCAACCGCTACCCCAAAACAAAACACGTGCAACACATAGCTCACAAAGCCAGTGTGCCGAACAGTCACAGACCTTAAGGCTAAACAACACACCTGATACACTTGTAGTAGGTGACTCTATCGTCAGGCACACTGACGTCCCGCTCACCAGGCTGAACAAGGAGAAGGTCACGGTGAGCTGCCTGTCGGGTGCTAGGATCCGCCACATAACACAAGCACTCAGGTCACTCCAAGACAAGTACAAATTTGACTCATCATTGTCCATGCTGGTGTGAATGACCTGAGACGTACCTCCCTGGACTACATGAAAAGAGACATAGAGGAGCTCTCTGAGCATGTAGCCCAGGCCGGTATGACCCTGACCTTGAGTAGCATCTTACCCTCACCAAGAATGATGCCACAATATGAAGACAAGATGATCAATTTCAACAATTGGCTTAAGTATTGGTGTCATTCAAAGGGGATCCAATACCTGTCTGCCTGGGATGACATGCTCGACAAGCCACGATGCTTCGCTAGGGACAGCTTGCACCTGTCACCCCTGGGCTTTCGGATATTGGCAAAGGCTCTTGCCACCCCCATAGTGCCTTTTTTAGGCAAGGATCAAAAGACAAACCCATCTCCATAGGTATCACAAGGGATAAGAAACTAAGAGTAATGCTACTCAATGCCAGAAGTCTAAACCTCATGATGCACGCACTCAAAACTCTCCATAGCATGGAGAACATCGATATCTGTGCAGTAACAGAAACCTGGTTTAAGGCTCCCGAGGGTATCCCAGCACTGCCAGGTTATACCTCATACCATGTTTTTCCGCCCCAAAACTTGGACCGAACCACAATAGGAGGGGGAGTATCAATATTCGTCAAAGATACCCACACCTCCAGGTTGGTGGCATAGCACGAAGCATCACAGACTATCCATGTGCAACTAACAGTGGGTAAAACTGCCTTCCAGTTTATAGCCTGCTACAGACCACCCTCCCAAACCCAGGAACCCCACTCGGCCTTCCTGAGAACACTGGAAAATATGAAGTTCTCTCCAAACACCATTATATTGGGCGACTTCAACTACCCTAACATAGACAGGGAGTATTACTCTAGCACCAACACCCTAGCCCAAAGATTCCTAGAATTTATAAACTCAAATGCTATGGAACAGCTTGTTGCCACTCCACAAGAGGGGAAAACATACTGGACCTGATCTTCACCAACATGGGGACTCTATGCTCCAGACCAGAAGTGTATCCCTCACTGGTAAGATCAGACCATAAACTAATCTCACTAGATATTCACATCCCGACCCCAGCACCTGCCCAAAAAACCACAGTGAAAAACTTCTCTAAAGCAAATTTTACACTCCTCAAAACCGAGGTGGAATCCTTCAAAGCCCCCAGGCCTGTGGAAAATACGGCCCAGACTGCAGAATCCTTTATAAACGCATTCTATGACAACCTTCAGGAATGCATGGATCATGCAATCCCAAATAAAACCAAGACCCAATCCTCCAAAGTTAGGCATCCTGTCTGGTGGACCCCAGCCATAAACAAGCTATACAATAGAAGGAGGAAGCTACTACATGATAGAGCAAAATCCCAAAAAGGGAAGGCATCTCTGATCAGTATTAGCAAAAAACTACGGGCACTCATAAAATCGTCTAAGGCCAGCTCTGAGAGAAAAATTGCACAGGACACTAAGGATAATCACAAGGCTTTCTTTAGTTATGTTAGGAACCTGGGTGGGAATTCCCAGATATGCTCAGAATTAGTCCAAAGTGACAAAAAATACACCGAACCCACAGACATTGCCAACATCCTAGCTGACAGGTTCAGTGCAAACTTCTCCCCGCTTCCCCACCAAAAGGGCAAATATCTATCCCAGCAGAGTGCTGCCCCCCTGACATCTCAGATGGTCAGGTAAGAGCTGCCCTCTCCAAAGCAAAAAACACAGCATCAATGGGACCAGACGGTGTCCCGGGCTGCGTCCTATATGAACTCCAAGAAGAACTAAACCCAAACATAAAACTACTGTTCAATCTCAGCCTTACTACAGGATATGTACCCAAAGAGTGGCGTACAGCAACAGTGGTCCCTCTCCACAAAAGTGGTGCCTCAATGGATCCTAGAAACTATCGCCCCATAAGCTTGACTAGCTTGGTCTGCAAAGCTATGGAAAGGATCATCATGGACCTCATAAATAAAGATATTGGGGACCTACAGACACTGGATCTACCCAGTTCGATTTCGTTAAGGCCAGATCCTGAAAACCTGGTCAATTTCTTTGAAAGAGTCAAGTCAATAAGGCCATTGATGAGGAAGTTGGTCCACACAGCCCCTACCTGGACCTCAAAAAGCCTTCGATACAATACTTGCAGATAGAAGCTTAAATAAATAACCCTATGTCATAGATGGGTTGCAAACTGGCTCAAGGACAGAACCCACATGGTTTGCTGGAGCCATGTCAGACTGCAAACCAGTTACAAGTGGTATCCCACAAGGTTCAGTCTTGGGACCTCTCTTGTTCGGTATATATTTCTCAGAGGTACGGAAGGACTGTGGCTGGACAAGTTCGCAGATGACTGCAAAATGGGCACCATAATCGACTCTCCAGCCGACACAAGCATCCTACAAAAGGACCTCATAGAAACAGACAACTGGTGCCAGAGCCTCCAAGCTAAATGCCAAAAGTGTATAGTCATCCCTTTGGACAAAGTGCCCACAAATTAACACATAGGTGGTAATCCATTAACGGAAGAAGTAATTAGGGACCTGGGGACCCAAGTTGATAGCAATCTCTCATTTGACAAAAGTTGTTAGAAAAACATTTTATAGCCCAGCCCACCTAATCATGAAGGGATTCACATCTAGATCAGGGAAGTCATCGTGCCTCTTTACTCATCCCTCATCAGGCCCATAATTGGTACAATGCCCTTTTGGGATGTACCTTACCAGACACCTGCAGCAACTGGAAAGACCCCAAGTACCTCACCAAGAGGATCAAAGGGCTCAAACATATGCCACTGTTGTTAAAAGAAACTCCAGCTCTACTCAGTGGCATACCGCCTGCTCAGAGGCTAAAGCCATGTCCACCCTGGAATTAATGGACATGCTGCACCTCAGAAAATCATCCCATCGAGCTATCGCGCTCGAGAGAACCTCAGCACTGAAATAAATAGGATATGCTGGAGGGACAGATTCATAACCCAGAGGCTCCCTTCACTCTGGAATAAAATCCCAGTCCAGGTTAGGCAGAGTCCCTCACTGACTCTCTTCAAGAGGAATCTTGATGAGTGGATGGGAATAGTAGCTGGGTATCACTTCTGTGTCACTGTTAGACAGTGGGCAGTATGAAAAATGGCATAGCAAAATCCATTTAAAATGGGTGGCGAAAGCCAAACACACTCTGGCTAGGCTTATAAACACCCTAGGGCAGATAGCCTGGTATGAACCTATGAACCTATGAACCTATACATAACATGAGCTAGGCAGGTCTGAGATTCACAGTACTGGCATGTGTGGTTGCGTGTGTGTCCATATTTATCATGTATTGTGGGGAATGCATCTCAATTGTTGCTCACTCTCCTGTACACTAGTGTACACATCTGCAATGTAAAAGCAGGACATAGGCAGGGGTATGTCATCTCACATGTGAGGTATCTGTATGTGCATGACATAGGTGTGTTAATTACTGAATGCCACAGTGTGTGTATGTAGGGTTGACTGGTCCCTGGGGTGAGGATGTATGTTACCATACTGAACTGATAGGACCCCTCCCACCATCCAGGCTATGCATTTAACTATCCGTGTTGATGTCACCGATCTTAGGCAGTACTGACTACCTGTACATGTGTATTCTCTGTGGTGCGTCATGTACATGCACAGTACTGTAATGATGAATTGCACATAGGCAAGGGTCCTCAGCACACCAATAGCAACTGTGTGTGAGTGTGTGTTACTGTGCCGGTGAAACCGTGAGTGTGTGTGTGTGTGTGTGTGTGTGTGTGTGTGTGTGTGTGTGTGTGTGTGTGTGTGTGTTACAGTGTCACTGAATACATGTGTGTCAATACCTGAGTGTGTGGGTGCAGTTGTGTGTTGGCATCCTGTCATGGGAATGTGTATTACTGATTCCCATTGAGGCATCACACTTCCCACTGGCCTCTACCCTTGTAATCAACTAGACCACTCTCTTACCTCACCACTCCATGTAACTGTACCTGTGATGTCACCCTTTATGGATGTCATGTCTGTGGCCACAGTAGCTTAATACACAGCTATCATGCACTTGGAATGGTGGCCGTGTTTGTAACGTGGGACATTCTCACTGGCATGTGACAGCTACACTGTGCATGCTGGTATATTCATACATACCTGTGAGTAGTCCACATTGACATATGGGACACTTAACTGCAAACACTGACATCCACCGGCACGTGCAATTAGACCTGAAGAAGGACAGCAGAACAACATGACCAACATGCATTTACTGTTGTTACACAAGACACATACTATTAACAGTATTGTACACCTGTACTACATGGTATATCTGCTGACTGTCAACAGTCCTCAACATTTGTAAACTACACATATCATCCTAGTCTGTTCACCCTATGCATCAGACCATATGAGCATGTCCCAGCACTGATGGTGTGGATGTCAGGATGCGGCACAGGCATCATCATATGCACAGGGTGTTAATGTTTGTCAGAGGCCTAGGCTGCACTGTTGTTACACAAGACACATACTGTTAACAGTATTGTACACCTGTACTTCATGGTATATCTGCTCACTGTCAACAGTTGTCAACATTTGTAAACTACACATATCATCCTAGTCTGTTCACCCTGTGCATCAGACCATATGAGCATGTCCCTGCACCGATGGTGTGGATGTCAGGGATGCAGCACAGGCATCATCATATGCACAGGGTGTTAATGTTTGCCAGAGGCCTAGGCTGCACCATTGGATGACATCATGTGTGTGGGCTTGGGCCTTTGATCTAATTGGGCAGGTGTGGATGTTATGCATGTGTATGCTGCGGTGCCCTACATATGTGTCCAGTGTGTACGTGTATGTCTGCACACAGTTCTCCCATGTGTCTGGCCTACACAGGGGTATTATTGGTAGCTGCAGACAGTACAGGCGAGGTTTTACAATTCACAGTTTCCGGTCACGGACATATGATCTGTGCCTACCAGGGGTTGTACGGGCACTACCAGACAGAGGTGCAGATTGGGTACTGTCTGATGTCACTAGTCCACTGGAACCATGTCCTTGTTGGGACCATCCCAGGCCACGTGCACATGGCCTGCTGTGTCATGGTGTGGACAGCACAGCACCAGATGCACTGCTGCTGCTACCACCACTATGGGAGTGGGCATATGAGGTAGCTCATACATGTAGACCTGGCACAGGTGATGTAGCAGGCCTACATCCACATGCCTGATGCCTCACACCTACAAGATGTTCCAACACAGACAGCTCACACTCGCTGATTGTCATGCCACGGTCAAGGACTCCAACCATGTCACCCAACCGTCTATCCAAAGCATCAGCAATCTGCTGTTGAGCATTTACAATTGCCTGGATGCTGTTGTTTAAAGAATGGACAGCAGCATCCAGGCAATTGTAAATGCCTGGATGCTGTTGTTTAAAGAATGGACAGCAGCCCTCTGTAGCCTCTGATCTTCTCTGTTGCACCATTCAGCACATGCCTGTGCCTCCATTACAGCCTGAAACATGCATCTGGTGACACCAGCTGCTGTGCTTTGTCGTGCAGGAGCATGTTGGTCAGAGGTCCTCCTACGAGCAGCACTGGCCACGTGCCTGTGTGGGGCACCACCAGTAGTTTGGCTGACACCATTGTGTGCAGGCACACCTTCCATAGCCCCCACACTTGTATGTTCCAAGCTACTATGCACCAACTGTCCTTCCTCTAAGGCCACTAGTGATGGGGTATGTGCAGGTATGGGATCTGGGTGCGGGGATGAGGTGGATATAGATGGAATGGCAACCAATGGCACAGTTTCAGCAACTGACAACTCTGCCTGTGACCCAATCATATGTTCATCATCACTGCTAAAGTCTGTGGGGACACTAACATCTGATGTACCGCAGGAAGGCAATGCACCTACATCACCTGTGAGGACAGACAAGAACTGTACATTACAATCTATACAATAGACACACACACACACACACACACACACACACACACACACACACACACACACACACACACATGCATGTGATATGACAGAAGGCATGCAACATACATGTGATACGGCAGACGGCATGCAGCGCAGACAATAATAGTGATAGTTATCATACATCCCTAGGTTGCACACAGCATGCATGTGTGATAGCAGATGGCATGCAAATTGTACAGTCATAGTAGTGGTTAGCATACATCTCTGTGTTACACCATGTGGACCAGCACAGGTTAACAGTACACCTGCCTGATGTGTGGCATATAACCTTGATAATCACATGTAGTATGACGTGATCTGCTAACGTGTGCAATGACATGCATACATGTTTAACACAATGGTGTCCTGTCGAATATATACTAGGGCAATGGTGTACCAATTCAGTGTTGTCGTTCCACCCTACAGATATACTGCAAATTTAGCTGATGTGCAAGGCCATTGCAGGCAATCATGAGGAGTCTCTAGTGCTATGCAGTGTGAGTTACAGACAGGGTTCATAGCCATGACTGTGTTCAGATACAATACATATATACTGTGGAATGTGATCCACATCACTGAGGTTTATACACACTAAACCATGATGTAGAGGTTGTGACACAGGTCACTGATGGGTATACGGATGACATCCCTGCACATCTGCAACCATATTGCTGCAGCCTGGCAACTATGGGCAGACATGGCACACACGTCAGTACACCATGTCCCACATGACATCTGTGTACCACACACACACACACACACACACACACACACACACACACACACACACACACATGGAGCTAGTATGGCATTTATGTCCATCACCAGCAACGGGAATGTACTGTATCTGTGGCCTGATGTGGATACTGTACAGGTAACTGCTCTCATGTTGCAACACCCTCAAGATGTTCAGCACATCCTATGTGGTGGATTGATGTTACGCCTTCGCAAGATGTGCACAGGCCTGTAGGATGTCTAGCGTTCCACATCTACATTATGACCATTATACAAAGGCCATGGCTGAACCATGTGTAGCCATTGTACAACAGGGTGTACACACAAGCACAACACTTCTAGTGTGTGTGTTGCTCCATGTCTCTGGCCATCCTCCATGGCGATGTGTGTACATGTGTTGTCCAAATTATAGTGATGGACATCTATTTCACATGTCTGTGTTGTCCCATATGACATATATGCTCCACTGACAACAGGGTTATGCAGATAAAGGGTGGTATGTGGGATATGTTTTCAGGTTAGGTAGGCAGTGTAGCAGTCAGGCCAATAGATGTCATGGACATGTCACGATAGCACATCACATTGTGTGACATTCATAGCAGGGCTATGATCCACACCGGTGAAACCTGTGTGCTGGCCATACTCCAGCCCACTATGTAGTACTGTTTGTATTCACCACATGTGTAGATCAGATCTGTTGTACGTTCATAAAGTGAACAGCACCTCCACCATTGTATGCACAGCTGTCAACACATCTGGCAATAAAGTTTGTGAGGATTCATGTCGGTGAGATAATTCACATAGTTTGCAAGTGTGGTACATGGATAGTCATTGTGATGCATTGCAAGTCCGACCTGTATATTGTGACAGGACCATACATTATGTGTACATGTTGTGAATGGCCACATGGCAGATAGATTTGTGTATTACGGTTCCTGATAAATAATAACACTCTCACCTGCAATGGGTTGCTGTTGCCGCGAAATGCCAGAGGTACCTAAATAGGAGTAACACAGCAGTATGAGCATAATCCACCCCTGTATAAAGGCTACAGGGAGCAATGTGCATAACACTTACATTAGACTATACTATGGTGTCTGCACATGTGCGCATACACAGAGTAGCATACTATAGTATGCGGCATGTGTGTATACATACCTTGCATATGATGTTACATTACATATTGTACAGTAACACATGCAGCTATATGGAATATAGTTGTTATAGGTGCAGTACTGACTTACCAGGCAACTCCAGGCTCAGTGGTTGAGAGACACCCACCTCCACAATATCGGCTAAGGCTAGTGGATGTGGTTCTGCAGGTGTCCCCAAATTGGCCAGTATCTCCTCGGTACATGTGAATGGGGGCTGAGTTGGTTGTCCACCACCTGTTGCACCTTGTTCCCTGGCAATTGCATTTGCTTACTGTTCCGCCCATCTAATGAGGTCTGTACAGTGTCTGTGCACCTGCTGGTATGTGCGGTTGTGGCCAACCACATCATTAACCCTCCTGCGAAGTTCCATCTACAGGGCATCCTGCTGCTGTGCATCCTGTGGCACATGGCTGAAGAGGATGTCATGATTATCGAGTAGGTATGGGATGAGGCCCTCATCCTCCAAGCGTGTAAAAGGGTGAAGCCTTGCACACAGCATACCTGGAAGACATAATGATGGAGACAGGTCATAGAACCTCAGAGACATACAGAGCTACAGCTGGACATACATGTGTATCGCATTACTTCAGTTTAAATAGTTGTATTTGCAAACCTACATGACACTGACGTGTTTGTGTCACATACATGTGACACTCAATGTTGAGTGGATATTATCACCATATATATGTGTGTGTGTGTGTCACCTGATTACACTGCTCATACTCCATGTGGTTGCTGTCTTGATGTGGGCATGTCTGTTTGCCTGTACTCGTGTTCCTACCTATCATCACATGGCTGGATGTGTCCACATTAATGCAGTCGACCTTGATGCAGTGTATATGTCACATACAAGGACTTACACTGCCTTAACAGACATGACCTGTGACCCTGCAGACATGCTCACATAAGGTTTTACATGTATGTGTTCTGTCATATACATCTACATGGAACTGTACAGTGATTCAATATCCTGCCATGTATCACCTGTCTTGCACATGTGATACACATGAGACACTGGCTAGCCCGATGGTATTTGCAGGGATGGATATCAACTATGGCATGTACAGTCAAAGTCAAATAGTGGGCTATATGCCATGGGCCATGTATGCATCTAGGATGAAAGGTTACCTGGCAGTAGCCGACAGGTGGGTTTGTGGGGCCAGGTGGAGCAGTGCCACATTACTGATCCACAGGGATAATGATACATATACCATGTGTTACCATGTGGTCATCACACCATGTCTGAGCGGGGAGGGATGTGCAGCTTTGACGGACAGGAATGCATAGTATGGCTGGACTATGTCAAGTGTATGGGACAAGGATATGTCCAGCATGTGATAGGTGGATGTCCATGAAGTATGTGTTCGAGATCAGGATGAGTACGTGTAGCATGTCCGACATCACTGGGTTGGACATGGATTTATTCAGGGTATGCATCATCCTACATAGTGGAGATGGGGAATGGGAAGGCTGGTGTAGGCCATATGCACATGGCCAATGCCCCTTAAAGGAAATATGTGATCTGATATGGGTCACTTGACTGGCCTGTATGGCTGGACAATGATCTCTATATTCATGAATGGCACCCTATTATTATTAGGGTTGCCACATATGACTCCCTGATGGGTGTGGTGACGTAGCTATCACAGGAAAGACAACTGCCCAGCTGCATCCCCAACACACAAGTGTCCATTATGATGACCGCTGCCTAGGTGGTAGTTCATGGGTACAGGGTTGTTAACATAGGGGTGACAATGCGAGTCAGCTATTGCTCCTAGGTCATAGTAATTCACATACATCAATAGGCAGATGCCTTCTGTTTGTCTGTGAGGTATGGGCTACAATGAGGGGGAATAGAATTCATTAACCCTGACATACTGTAGCTGCCACTGGTGTGATGATCATGTATTATTCAAACACCTTCTGAGGTGTTGTTTCTGCCAGCAGTCCTGTTGCTAAACACTCCTGTGACATAGGAATGCACATCTAGTATACCAAGTGCAAGTGGTACACAGTATGGGTGATGATGTCCTATGACCTGGCAAGATTATGATATGCAGTGTGACATCAACCATACCGTCATCTACATCTGTACTGCTGACATCACTTACGTGATCAAGGTTCATGGCCTTCCAGACCAGACTCAGCAGGGTAGTAGTGCAGTACTTCTCATTATCAGTGGTGTCTCCCCCTTTGTTGGGTTGTGATACCTGTTGGTGTGCACCATTCAGTGTGTACACAACCTGACATGGAGCTATGTTTTACATGATGTGTACGTGGAGAGCATCTTGTTTTGCCATATGTGTATGATACAACCTGTGATGTGGGCAGGTCCCATGCAGACTGAGTGCAGTTTGTACCTGCATAGTTGTGGGTACAGGGTCCCTGTGGTCTACATGGATATATGCTTGTGTACCTGTTCGGGGGATGGGGCTGTGTTTTTATATTATCCAAGACCCTATCTGGATTGCTTATTCATGCTAAGCACTTGTTCAGGACTTGTAATCAGTACATAAGCTAATAATTACTATAGCCCACAATCTTCCACATCACCTACAGGTAAGGGTGAACAGGTTTTGTACATACTTTTCTCACTTGCATAGAGTAATGTAGCTGTTGTACTCACTTTCCTCACTTATCTAGGTGAATGTAGTTCTATATTCAGGCATGTCCAAGAGTCAACTGCCAGTGTTCTCACCTGTCTATCTAATGAATCTGGACATCTTGAGGCAATGTACACATTGTCTCATGTACACAGACAAGCCTCTCCACCTACCACCCAACACTACAACCATTGAGAGATGCACTCATCTAGCCAAACTGGAGGTAAAGATCTCTACAACCAAGCCTGAGCCTGACTGTCATGTGGAGAAGGTACACAGCCGCACAACACCACACTCATCACATAAGCCTCACTGTATCTACCCCACCATTAACTGGGAAAACTACTCATGTACCAACACATTAGCTCAACGATTTCTGGAATTCATAAACGCCAATGCCCTGACTCAACATATCCACACACCCACCAGGGGCAACAATATCCTAGACCTAGTCATTACCAACATGAGTGACTGATGCTCCACACGTGAAGCCAACTCTCTGTTGGTCCAATCAGACCATGTGCTGAACACCGTTGATATCCACATCCTGTACCTAACCCCCATTAATTGAACCACAGTATAATATGTCTACAAGGCCAACTACATGCTTCTTAAGGCAGACATGCTGGATGTCATGACACCCATGCAGATGGACAGTGCTGTTACAACTGCTGAATCCTATACAAATGCACTCTATAAGCACTTACAGGAGTGCATGGCTTGTGCTATCCCAAACAGAACCAGGACGCTATATACTCATAATTAACTAAACCAATCTGGTGGTCCCCTGCCATAAACATATTATACTACAGGAGGAAGACACTGTTGCAAACAAGAGTACAATACCATGCGTGGAAGAGATACCTGGCCAGTCTCAGTAAGAAGGTGAGATCCCTTATACGATCCTCCAAAGCTAGCTATGAAAACTTTAGCGCAACTAATACCAACAACAACCACGGAGCCTTGATGTCAACAACCAGATCTGCTCTGAGTTACAGCACAAAGGCACGAACCTTACAGAAACAATGGATATTGGTATCATCCTGGCAGATCCCTCTCAAAGCTGCACACTCTGAAGGCAATATCACAGCATCCATGGGACTGGACAACATCCCAGGCTTCGTTTTACATGAACTTCGGATCGTACTGTCTCCTCATCTATGCATCATGTTCAATAATAGCCTCACATTGGGCATAGTGCCCCCTGAATGGCGCACAGCAACAGTTATCCACAAAGGTGGTGCCACAATGGACCACGGGACCTATTACCCTATAGGCCTGACTAGCCTGGTCTGCAAGGCTATGGTGCACATCATGGATTACTGTCAGAGACATTGGGTAACTCCCAACCTTTGACCTCTCCCTGTTTGGCATTGTTAAGGCTGGAACATGCCTCCTATACCTAGTGGACTTCTTAGAGACAGTTACCAAGGCATTAGATGAGGGTAAGGAGGTCCACACAGTCTACCTAAATCTCTCATAGGCTTTCAACACCATTCCTCCTTCTGGTATTATCATCATACCCATCCACCTGAACAGTAACCCAAACGTCATGTGATGGTTTGCAAAGTGGCTCATGGACAGAACACACACAGTAGGAGTTGCATACCCTAGGTCCGACCATTTACAACTGCCGTCCCCCAGGGCTCATTCCTAGGACCCCTCATGTTCGGTATATACTTTTCTGATATACAGACAAGCACAGGAGGGTTTTGGCTGAAAATATTTGCAGACAACTGCAAACTAGGGGACATAATTGTTTCCCCAGCTGTTAGAGACACCCTCTGGAAGGGTCACACTGAGATGGATACCAGGTGTTAATATCATGGTGTCAAGCTGAATGCCTAAAAGTGCATAGTCATCCCCTTTGGATATAACTAATTACCCGCAGACTACCACATAGGTGCTAGTCCCCCTACATACAAAAAAGGTATTACAGGATCCAGAAACACCAGTAGACAGCAATCTCTCCTTCAATACCCATAATGACAAGTTGGTTAGAATATCCTTCTACATGGCCCCCCTAATCTCTAATGGGTTCACATCCAAATAAGAGGGCCATTGTGAATTTACACATGTCATATCAGACCCATTAAAGGATACAACACCACCTTTGGGATATACCTTACAAGACAACTGCAACAGCTTGGAAGACCACACCAGTACCACACCAAGAGGATTACTGACCTCAAACAGATGATCTATGCAGCCCAACCTACGAAACTCCAGCTGTACACAGTTGCATACTGCATACTCACAGGTGATCTCTGCTTGACAGACAAGGCCCATGTCCAACTCTGTATTGCTGGATATGCTCCACCTAAACAGAAGCCCCTAAGAGCCACATGCTCTAGGGATATACACCTAACCACAACAATGAGTAGGATGTGCTGAACAGATAGATTCCTGACCCAGACACTCCCTATGCTTTGGAACGTGATTCCAATGTAAATCAGGCAGGGCCCCTCATGAGCACTCTTCAAGGGAAATGTTGCTGTGTGGATGGGAGACAGACCTGTACTCGGGGATCACTGTAGTGGCTCTGCTGGACAGAGGCACAGGGAACTATTGGCTCTGCTGTTCAGAGGCACAGGGTACCAACCTATGGGGGTGGCGAAAGACAACACATGCTACCTAGGCTTACAGATACCCTTGGTAAGACAGCCTAGTACCTACCTTTGCACATATTACATGTCTTATGTGCATAGATAGTTAAATAGCTCTTCCATTTTACTTTGCTATCATGCTGATAAACTGTCGGCTCACTAAAAGACATATGTATCCTGTTATTGTGTATTCTAAATGCCGATTGACATAACTAATGTTTGCCTACCATTACAGTAATGCTATGTAGCTTGTAATACATATCTGCCTACAATACTCTACTCAATGCAAAACATACTTGTACAGTGGCCCAACCTTGCACATGTTATTCTCTGTATTACACCCATACATATGGCTACAGTTACAATATATCAACTTATATTATACCCTGTTATAGCACATACTTGTTGGACCAACACTGCCACTGACATCGGCTGGTGAGGAGTATTTCTGTTCTAAGCCCTTATATAGCATCCCTTGTGGTGTATGCAGTGCTTGCCTTGTGACCTACAGCAGTACACACAAATACTGCAAGCATGACTATGCTCAATAATACATCACTACAAGATAACTGTTTCCACTATATGGACTGCGTGCACTTTAAATACTACAGAATAGTACTACATACACAGACATACTGACTGTTCTATATACATTATTAGTAACCCGACGTATCGTTAACAGTTGATTCAATCCTTTTCGGTTTGTGTTTCAATGTTATTTGTAATGTTCCACTGGTATATACGGATGGTTTGAATGTGTGATGATACATCCCTTTCTAGTTACATATCGGTAACATGTGTTATCCTGTCCACCAATTGCTGTTCCAAAGTAGTTAATTGGATGCACATCAGCTGTGCAGCTACTCCATTAGCCGATACCATGGCAACAGTGGTGTATAAGTGAGTACTCCTTTTAGGGGTTGTCCATTTGCCTTACTTTCGAGGGAGATGGCATAGATGTGTTATTGCGATGTATTTCAACAGCTATATGGAGACACACAGAGATATATTAGCTTCATGACTCCAGTGGACTGTGTGTAATGGCTAGCTGATTTAGTTCTACATGTGAGTACAGCTGTTATATTTCAGAACAGTGCTACTTATGCAGGGTTTGTTTGTACCTGATACTTCTGCAGATGTTTAAGTCTGGCAAGGATGTTTGGCCAGCTCAAGGCCATATGGCTATGCATGAACTGTTATGTGGTGTACAGTGTGCTCACCAGACATCCTTGATTTGGTGTACAAGTGTAGCATACTGTGCTGTTACTCATTAATTGCTAACACATCCCGGTGTACGCACAACCCTCTGAAATGGGATTAGTGCAAACAAACCCTATTACATCAGCAGCTGTTCTATTGTATAACAGCCGCTATTTCACTTAGGGCCATGTTAGTGTGTCTCTGACAAGGTATGTTAAGGCTTCTGCAGATGTCGTACAGTATGTGAATGATTTGTGATGTTATTACAGTTTGTATTGTAATATGTTTGGGTGTGGGGTTGATGTTGGTGGGTGTGCATAGCAAATGCAGGTGTGTAGGAACAACTGCTTTTATACACAATCGCTATGTGCGTGAGGGTTCCTTCCCTATTTGAACACCTATCCTTTTGTGGACTACTACAATGGTATTTGCAGGCTGATTCATTAAGGCACTGTTATGTGGTTCCTGTATAACATGCAGGTGATGTTAGTCCTTGAATCCCTTCGGTAATACATCTGAATGTAATAACGTGTTGCTACATAATGGCTGTGTATTTCTGTCATAGGTATTTGCAGTCATTGTAGTTATGTTGACTGACCCTCTTTGGCTAGTGTTGCTACCTTTTCATATGTCCATAGTGGGTCCTTTTCGGGACACACATCTGATTTTACAGGCCGACACAAACTCACAGTCAGTACAAGGGATAGAACTTTCCTTTCTTATCTAATTATAAGCTTATTCTTGTAGCAGTTTAGTAGCTTATCCTGTTTCCTGTACCATGTAGGTACTTTAGATACAGAAATAACTATTGTATGCAACTATTACAGTACATATGGGACATAATTATGTCTTACAATCTCAGGACATTTGCAACGTTTAATATATTTGGTCAGGACACAACCGCCCAAAGAGGGATTGTCCCTTGCAAAGTGGAACAGGTGGTAACACTATCATTGGCTCATGTCCATAGCACATATTTGTAATGGTGTATAGGCATATACTCTCCATATCCTTTGTTCATAAAGGTTGGTAGTGGCAGAATGTGTGATTGCTATGGTCTGTGTTATGCAAATATGTGAACACTTCAACAGCTGTATATGGGAGACCTACAGAATTCCGAAACCACAGTGTTTTGATGCACACAGTCCCAAGAACAGACTCCCATACCCCACCTTACCAACATTGACAGTAACTCGCGAAGGTAACACGAACATGGAACACACACATGCACACACAGACACACTGCTACCCAACACATCCAAACAAACCATCCTACACTACATATGAGCAGGTGGCCAAGCCCCCCTACACACCTCATGTAGGTGTCTGCGCCCCACACACCACCCACTACTTTAATATTCTACATCCCAGGTCGCACAAACAGAAGCACAAAGCTAACCCACAACCACACATTACAGCCCCCCAAGAACACACACCACACACAGAACACACAGTTACACACACTACAGCCCTAAGAAACACACGTACACACAGTAACCTACCCAAACCGCAACAGCAGAAGCACTGACTAACTGTCCATTAACATCGTGAGATTACACCTCCCGCATCTGGTGTTTCAGTACTGTGTTCTTTTGGATCTTAAGCCCCGGGATTACGTGCATCGGTATGTAAAGCAGTCGGTATGTGGTAGGTATCCCATTTATATGTACCTCCATGGTTATGTAGATGCTGTTAACCTATCTATATATTTACATATGTATGTATATCCCCATATATCGACATATCTCTCTCTCTCTCCCTCCCTCTCTCTCTATATATGATTGTGTATATATATATATATATATATATATATATATATATATATATATATATATATATATATATATATATATATATATATATATATATTAATATATATATATATATGTATATAAAACATACACCTTTCATTGTGTACATGCTGGTTTGTCCTATTTCAACACATTCCTACCTTTTGTGTTTTATCCTGTCAGTATACATGACTGCCATTGGTACATCTCAGGTAGCTTAGTGGTATGTTATTGTGATGAATGTGTACATGGTTGCCTGTTCTAATCCTGGCAGTGATATCTTACCTCTCAGAGCAGGCACTGGTAGTGAAACGGTGATGAACACACATTTCAGTGGTTGTGTGTTCCACATGTTTATTATTCTGTGGAGAACTACCTACATATGCAAGCTGTGTTTCAGGTATACTATGTAACATGTACACATCTGTGAAGATTCCTGTCAGGGATACTCCCCATTATTTGGACACACATCACTGATTACATTATACAAAACCCCTCACTAACACTCTCGGGAATCCTTGCAGAGTCAGTGGTGAGCAGTAGCTACACCCCAGGGATCCTGCAAGTGGCTCTGCTCCACAGAGGGACAGTTAGTTGATCGATGGGGTGGTGACAGCAGACACATATTGCCTATGCTTATGAGTGGCCTCGGCGGTTTGCCATGTACCAACCTATGTATCTATGAACCTGTACATACAGTATGGACACGTGCTGATAGCTTAATATACTGTTCAGGTATTGACTTAGCTTGTGCCAATGGCGGTTGTGTGTACAATAGTTGAGGGCTAGCTATGTAGGATGCACACAGTAGACCACCTATACATGACAATTTACAGGTGGTCGTGTGTGTTTGCCATCCATGTTTGCTGTGTGTGCGGGTGGAGAAGGGTATCAGTCCATGAGTGCCTACACTGTCAGTGTGTGGGCTATACGTTCCCTCCTTGCCAAGGCATGGGCATACTGGGCATGCCTCCGTCTGCCTACTGGGACTAGCACAGGGTGTTCATGGTCTGAGCCCCCCTGTGCCTGTGGGTCCCTTGGCAATGGTGGTGGTGGGCTGTGAGGGCCTTCACCATTCTGTCCCTGCTGCAGCTGCTTCCACAGGATCATATTGTGTAGCATGACACATACTATGAAGATGTGGGCACACATTCCTGGAGAATACTGCAAGGCTCCATCAGATATGTCCAAGCAACAGAACCATGATTTCAGCATCCCAAACACATGCTCCATGATGATTCTGGTTTCTGCGTGTGCCTCATTATGGCATTCTTGCGTGGCTGCGTGTGCATTTCTGATGGGTGTCATCATCCATGGTTCCAGTGCATAGCCAGCATCCCCCACCAGGTGGCCATAAGGGATGACCCCCTGAGAAATACCTGATACAGCTGTGAGGCATGCCAGATGTGGGAGTTGTGATAGCTTCCAGGACCGCCGGCACACACATCCATGATAACGCCCTGGGCATTGCACACGACCTGGCATTTGATGGAGGGGAATCCCTTGCGGTTTATGTAGCACCTACCCTGCTCACCGAGTGGTGACTTGATGTGTATGTGTGTGCAGTCTATTGCACCCAGTACCTCCGGGTAGTCTGCCACATGGTGGAAGAGACGCATATTGCT
Organism: Protopterus annectens; assembly: GCF_019279795.1. Classification (NCBI taxonomy): domain Eukaryota; kingdom Metazoa; phylum Chordata; order Ceratodontiformes; family Protopteridae; genus Protopterus; species Protopterus annectens. Next base: position 32,777,069 of record NC_056734.1, on the reverse strand, counting down.
GGCTAACTCCTTCTGCATTCGGGTGAAGTGTATGTGCTCATTGGCATGTGGTAACATGGCATCCAGGAACTGGTGGAGTACCCTGGATGCTGATGCCTGTGAGATCCCCATAATATCCCCAGTTGGCCTTTGAAAGGTACCTGTGGCTAGTATTCTCAAGCTTACACATACCTTCGTGTCCACTGGGATGGGTTCCCCTCTGTTACTTCTGGCATGGCCGGCACAGCTCAACAAGTTGCTGTATGATGCCCCTGTCCACCCTGTAATGCTCTACTATCTCCAGATCATGTAGCCCCTGGTAGGTTACCCTAGGTCTGAACACTTGTCTCCTCCTCCGGTGCCTGAGATGCTTAACAGCATCATCCTCCACACCACCGTCAGTCTCCAACACATGCTTGTGAATCAAAGCTATGGCAGCCCCTAACATATACATATTAAAAGCTCCCCATCTGTATTCACCAATGGTGCAGAGTGTCTGGGAATACACAAGTGTGTGTGGGGGGCTTTCACACCTTATACTATTGTGCAATGGATGATGCTGGTGTAATTGGGTGTGTTTGTGCTATTCCAGCTGCAGGGTATCTTAATTATTGGTTTTACAGCAGGTACTGCTATTGTTGGGCCTTTGGTTTTGACTTACGCTTGTCTGCCCTGATTCATCTATTGCCCTTTACTTCTATTTTCAACCCGATTCACCTCCCATTGTCAGGCATGCATCCAGCTGTCGCCTTTCTTGTTTTGTGCTTCCACAATCCAGGATTGTGTTGGGAAATGTGTTATGTAGCTGATCTATAGCAAGTTTGCTTTGTTCTGCTGTGACAGTTCTCTTTTCTTTGTTGCACGGCACCTCCCCTTTCCTGTTCTGCAGGTAGCTGCTAGCAGCCTTGTTAGCTGTTGTCTATGGCTCACTGTGAGGTTCTAGGTGTTAATTTCTCATTTGTACTCCAATTACCATGCTGAAGCATTTCCTTATTGTCTTCCCACAACCTTCCTGTTTCACCTAAGTTGCACGCCACGCACGCCCGGTTTCCGGCTTTTGAGCGTTTTCATCCACGTTCACATGCACTTTCATTCACCTTTTGTGCTCTCAGCTAAGCATAGCTATGGCTAGGTGGCTTTGCTTAGCAGCAGGCAACCCGGATTACCAATGCTCCAATGTGCTTACAGCTACACTGGCGCACACCTCTCATGATGTCATGTTTACCTCCAGGCCACTCCTCAGTGTTGTACTGCTGTGGCATGTGGTACATCCTTACGCTGGCGGGATGTTTGTGATTCAGTATTACTTGACTCATTTGCATGGCATTGACTACTAATTCCTAGTTACCATGCAGAACACTGTCACAGACCCTTAGCAACCCTTGTGCCTTGGTTGTGGTGTAGCAAGAGTACCATTGACTATTATGGCAAAATCATGATTTGTGTTACATTGCAGTTTTATGACATCTAAATATATTTTCCTTGTGTTCCCGTTTGCGCACCCATGCACTGCAGTTCTACTTTGCGTTAGTGTGGCCATGACATTAAATGTTATTTTTTATGTGCTGTGCATGTTTTTTTATGACATTGGCTGTATATTTAGCCATTGGCATATGTTAACATTGTAATACGTAAGTTTGGTCTGCTTTTCTGGCTCCGATGTTGTGTTTGAAAAAATGTAAACCATTTTTTTGGTTTACATTTCTGCATGCTTATGCTACGCCTGCACCACTTCATGAATCGCTATATGCCTTAATTTGCATGCTACACTGCTGTAAATTGAGTAATTAGCATGCAAGCGCCGTGAGCTGCACAGCTCTGGCGTACGCTGGTAGTGCACGTGGAAACAGCTCTTACCTGAATTGCTTGATGGCCATATTTGTCGCTAGATCGCCAACGCTACTCCAGCGCATGGTGCAAGCTTCATAAATCCCGGGGATGATGTCAAAATACAGTTGGGAAATAATAAGCTGATATTTAAAGAACAATAAAAATGTCTATTTTATCAATGTTCTGTAGAGTGAGGCTGCTATAAAAACTGTTCTAAAATTCTGTTATTTATGAAGCAATCCATGAAAATATGTCTAATAGATATGAAAGCAGTTGCTGTTTCTGAGTTAACAAATATCTTCAATACAAAATGTTGGCTGTTGCTTTTAGCTTCCTTGCCAAACATTCATCTCTTACTTATAAAAAAACCCTCCACAAGACCATAATCATTTGCTGTGTATGCTTGCATTATTTATAACTTTTTACGTGTCTTTCTCTGTCTCTCTTCCACTTTTAAGGAAACTTACTTTACAATCCAGTGATAGTTGTCAAACAAAACTTACCTATTTTTATTTCACATTTATGTCTGTATATATCAGTACATGTTAGCAGAGGTGTGCATTTGTGCACAGCTGCATATTTTTCCTAATTATATTTTAAGAGCTGTCTCTACTAAAATCAGTCAGTACTTGCGAGACTTCATATAAGAGTTTTTAGTGTTACATTCATCTTGGAAGAGAAGGGCTTCCTTTTAAATCATACAGTGCAATTATTTTGTTGCTTTCAGGAGTAATGGCTATGTCACTAGTTTAACTGTTATTCAGTGAAACAAATGGACTGGGAGATGCTGTATAAAGCAATTACATCTCAGTATAGGCTGCGACCATTTGTATTACTTCGTGGCAATTCATAGTGGCCAACATAAAGTAGAATATGATGGGTTTTAGTATCAGTTTGTAAATGATCACCAGATAAGGCACAAAGAGCCAAAGTTTGATTAGATATATTATATTAGAAAGGCAGTTCACAGCTAGATCATATTTCACACGTGTCTCCTTTAAAATGTCACAGCAAAGGAGTAATAAGAGTTCAAAGTAGGACATATTTCTTAAAAGAAAATAATAGAAACTGCACACAGTCAAAAATAATTTGCTAGAGTAATAAACGCTTAACAACATTCAACCAGGTTCTTACTTGAGGGCACTGCATAAAAATAGGGTCACCAGACTATGTTGCTGTTTTCAGACAGACTATATAATGCAGAATGAACTTTGTATTTATTTAAGAATCTGTCATGATTCAAGAGTCTTCAGTTAGCATTTTTCATACTATAAAGATTCCACTTGGATATAACTTTCACAAAGGCCCTAGAAGAGTCATTAATCTGTGGGCAGCAATATGTCTCAGTTCTTGCAGTGAAGAAAGATAAAGCTACATTACAAAGATTAAAATTAGCCAAAGAAACTTGCACCAAAACTAACAGACTGAAATGTTTATTACAGAGAGTGGTTAATATAAGGAACAGTAACCATATTGTGAAAATAAAGTTTAAAACATGTGACGATACTGCAACAAATAAATGGATTTATGGAGATTTAAGCTGTAATGCCTGTATTCATTGCTATAAGGTAAAGTACAGGCAACAGTCTATTTACCATAAAAATATAATCATTGGCATGTAAGGTGCTACAGATGTATCTTCAGAATAATTGCATTATTTAGTTTAAATTTTAATTAATTTAATTTATACACCTGTTACCAAGGTAAAAAGAACTTTGAGGCAGAGATTGTATCTACTAAGACACTCTGTGTTGCATGAAAGGCAAAACCTTGTTTACAGAAAATAATTGCTCTAAGTAAAACTTGTAGGTGTGTATAGTGCAATAACTTAAATGACACAGGAAATATTGCTACTTTTAGAGTGGATTCCGATATGAGTACCTTTCTGAATATTCAAGTTTTACTGTAGTCATGAAGTCAGACATGTATGAAAAGCATCACCTTATTTATCTTTAAGGGAAGTATTTGCATGCAGTGATCATTCCAATAACTGTCCTTTCCTCTTTACATATGTAATTAAAGATAAACATATATACATAAGGCATTCATGAAAATCTACTGCCAGTCATTAGCGGACCGGAGTTCCACTGTGGCGACCCCTAACCGGGAAAAGCCGAAAGACAACAACAATAGCATAGTAACTCTTGACTGTCCAGAATTTCACAGACTGCCCAGATTTTTAACTTAAATTTTTGGTCTGCTCCTCATAAAATGTGTGGTTTTCTGGCAGAATATGGAGTATTGCAGTCACTAAATGATGACTGACATTTGTGCTTTAGTCTGTGGGACCAATTCTAAAATCCTTTCTCTCAATTAAATTGACTGTTTTCATAGTGTAGGCCTGCTTTATACATATATATATATATATATATATATATATATATATATATATATATATATATATACAGTAAATTCTCAGCTAACTGGTTCTCAGTTAACTGGAACTCAAGCAACCAGCATTGTCAAGCAATCAACAAAAAATATATTGAAGAAATACAATACAATTTTCATGTGTTGCAGTTTCTGTTTTCTCCCTGCAGAAACACAAATTACATTTTTACAGTTTTAGAGTTTTAAAAAGGAAGATAGGAATACATTTCCTCTCTCCTCAACCGGAGGACAAGTTAAACCAAACAAATAGTATAGGGTGCAGTATTAGTCAGGGCTATTTTTAATAATAAATCTCAAGCAACTAGAAACTACAGTTATCCGGCATCTACCAATACCCACGGGTGCGGTTTAACTGAGAGTTTACTGTAGTCATTTAAATCAGGACCACGTCTTTTTGGAATCTGACTCTTCATATACTCCAGAAAATGCATGCTAATCTAAAAATGTTTATTCTAGCAACTGAGTTTATAAGGGGAATATTTCAATGCCCTTAGTTTTGATTCCTTTCTTCTATTTGCTTTTACTTTGTCTAGGATGCTTGAGCAAAGAAGATGAGAGTTGTGTATACACACATATATATATATATATATATATATATATATATATATATATACACACAGGAAAGGTCATATATGGAAGGTAAATCTGGAATCAGGAAAAAGGCAGTGCACTAGAGTTCTAAGTAAGGAAATATATCACATTATGTTGTAAGAAAAAATAATGAACATTTTACTGTAAAATAATGAGTATCTGTAATCACCTTATTAACGTTACCTAGTAAGTATGTCTGCAGATCAAATAACACTTTTGGAGGTACATGCTATTATAAATCAGTGAATTTGATAATAACCCTACTTCACTCCAAAAATAGACCTTGTGGAAACTTGTAAAGACCTGAAATGAAGTAGAGGGCAGTTTTGTGATGTTAATTTCTGTGGGCATTTCATGAAATAATGAAGCAAGGAGATTTCAATATTCTCATATTGCCATTTCTTATTTTGGTTTCACAGTTCATAGCATATTTATGCATTCAGGAAATGATAGATTGATTCAAAATATATTGATGTATTTGCCTTTTTAATTTCTAAAGTATTCAGAAGTAAACATAATTACAATGTGCTACAGTGCTCCTTTATCATTCAGCTCATATCTTTATCAAATATCAGACATCTGTGTCATTCTGTGATTTATCAGAAGAGCAATTTGGGAGATTAAGATGGATGCTGACCCATGAGCACTGACATCCCTCAGCTCTGATAAGGAACTTAAAACTTCTGAACCAGTCCGGTACAGAGCACACCAAACCCTGAGAAGTATAACTATTATTTAGATACAAAATACATATTGGCTACACCAAAACTGGAAAAAGCAATGTCAGACTCTCAAAAAGAGGAAGATTAAAAAGGATTAGGCCAAACCTCTCAGTCTAACAGCAACCATGTGGTGCTAACTACCATTTTCCAGCTTCAAAGAAAGAGTGAGAAAGAAAAGAAAAATTAAAAGAGGTAAAATAAAAAGAAGAAAATAAAAACAAAGGTCCAAAGATGTCAAACAAGGCTGATAGCATGGACATTCAAACTTCTAAAACTAAATACTCAGCAGTAACTTCACCTGAAAAGGATATAATATCCAAAATACCCAGAACTCGAAAACAACAAGATACAATTAAACCGGTAAATAAAAGTAAACCAGAACAATCCTCTAGCCTTGAGGAACTAAAAACTGCTCTCCAGTCAATCCAAAATTTTTAGATCAGCTCCAATCTATCTGAGACTACATTAACCAAATCGTAAATAGGATGGAAAAAAAGAGGCCAGAGTCTTAGAAAATGAGGTTAAATTAGACCAGCTCCAGAAAGATTCAGCAACCAACTTCAAATCCATAAAGGACATAGAGCAAAAAATGATCGATCTTGAAGTAAGATCCAGGCATAACAACATTACCATCGGGGTAGTTCCTGAACAGATCGAGCGATCAAATCTTTTGGAAATGATTCAACAGATCTCTGCTCTTTTACTGGAAAGCATACCTGAGGCAAAACAAATAATCATCGAAAGAGCACATTGAGCGATACATTCCTCACAAAATACAGGCAAACCCAGACAGACCTACATAAAGCTGCTCAACTACCAATATGTTTTTAAATCATTTCCATCACTAAAAAGAAGAAGCACCTGACTTGGAACAGTAAGAAAATCTTTTTCAACCGAGATATTCCTCTGCAAATAAAACAAGAATGACAAAAGCTGTCACCATTCTGTGCATACATGATTCAAAAAATAATCAAATTTCTGATGAAGTACCCCAACACTCTCTCCTTCCAATATAAAGGCTGTAAATACACTGCAACAACAATTAAAGAAGCAAGAAACACCCTCCAGAATGCTTTTAACAATCTACCTAATCCAAAAGCTGATAAACACTGAACTACTTATATAGTTCATCTCAACAACTGCACCTTGTATCAACTTCATTCCCACAGCTGTAAAAGAAAGCAACCCATTAATTAGCGATCATTCAATCTACTCATCTTAGGAGGGTCCAGTGGTTCCAGTGCACAAGTTCCCAGTCATATTTCTTGTGTTATCCCATTTGTGTGATGGTCTGTAGCTTTGCCCACTTTCCCTGTCTCCCCGTTAATGCAACTTCATGGTTTAGTGCTTGATTATATTCTTAAAAGGACATGCACACCTCTAAAATACCTAGTGAAGCTGCCCAGCTTAAACCATGAAGCCCGATCACCATCAGTCTACAAACCTATATGTAGGAAGAACATTTAGCCTAAAAATTAAAATGGTCCATTGTTTCCTAGTTGAAAGTATCCACAGACTACATGAAGAATCCAAAATGCATGCTGGAACTGCCCCTGAAGACTCAAACTATGTGAAGACAACAATCGGACTACATTCTAGCTGCAGCACAAGTTCTTTAAATTGTAAAGTCTGATGTTTAACTGAGTCTAACTGAGCCAAGATCTGTGCCTGTCCACTAGACAGTCTAGAAACTCTTATGCTTATTGTCACAAAAAGGCTTCGTCTAACCTTCTACCCTCAGTGTTCATTTTTTTTTTCTCATCACTGGGTATTTATCACTACACATGGATGATAGTATGGAAAAAGACAAGCCTTGCAATTTTTTCCAAGCTTTCAGTAAGCATTCTGATTATTTGAATCTCACTGAATGAAATATCTTGTTTGGCTAATACATTAGGTCTTAATTAGAAGAAACACTCCTTCATATAAAACATGAATACAGCCTGCATTCAGAAAAAATTAAGAACTAGTGTTTTTATTTTGGGTTTACTTGAAATTAACAAACTAAGTTGTAAAGATTCCCTTGAAAAATTTTCACCCCAGATTCCCCCTAGTACATCTCTGCAGATCATTATAAAGATATCTTCTGGGACAAGTAGGTTTGTGATTAGCCACAGCATTTGTGCAGAAAGAGATTGGTGCTATTTTCCTTTATCCATAGTTGAATACTCTACTTTTATCTATTTAAATTTTATTCATTCAAGTTTAACCATCCAATTTACTATTCATATTCAAAGACTCAATATGTTGATTATTGACTTGTGGAATGTAAAGGGGATCCAAATGGATAAAAAGAGAAAGCTACTTTTTCATTTAATTTTCAAATCTTTAGCGAAAATAATTTTAGTACAAGAAACACACATGCTACCTGAACAGTGGAAACGTGATATTGGGAAAAAGTAGATAAAAACAATTATTACAGCTGGCGCAAAATCCAATAGTGTGAGTATAGCAATTATTATAAAAAAAAAAAACTTCCAAAAAAAGTATCATGAATTATTATATAGATTCAGAAGGAAGATGGTGTTACCTAACAGTCAGATGCTCTTACCTTGATAAGCCAGTCCTATTTTTAAACATATATGTCCGCTGCTCTAGACAACAAGAATTCTTTATGTCCATCTATATGATCTTAACTAATTTCCCTAAACATTATTATATTATAGGAGGTGATTGCAACACCATACAGGATCTCATATCAGATAGGACAAATATAAAAAGTTGATACAATTCATATGCTACCACTGTCATTACAGAATTAAAAAAAAAAAAACAATTTTAATTTATTTGAGCCATACAACTTCTAAAATAATAACCCATCAAATAATAAATTCACCTTCTATTCTCCCTGTCATAAAGCCTGGTCCAGACTCAATTTTTTTCTTAATATCAGACATGTTTTTGAATACAGACATCAACTTCAATACTGAGCCTAGATTTTTCTCTGACCATTCAAAAATTACTCTCACTATTAATGAGCTAAACAAAGTTAATACTAAAAATAGGGGTTATAATTGGTTATTAATAACCCTGATAGATTCACCAAATTTTATAAAACTTTCAGCCAGAAAATTGTGAAAGTCTTACTTCATCTGTTTAACTATAAAAAGACAATGGTATCTCAGCCTTGCACCTTACCACCTCCCAAACCATCTTTATTCTTAAAGAAAACACAGACCCTAAAATTCTATGGAATTGTAAATCTATTACCCTAATCAATCTGAACATTACATTTTCACTACAATAATGGCTAATAGATTAAAACAGATTATCCCTAGTATCATATCACCTAATCAATCTGGATTCATTGTATTTTGAAAGACTTGTGATAATACGCTTACATTATATGCTATGATAAATTTGTCTAACCAAAAGCACACTCTGCTATTTGCCCTGCCAGTTGATGCCTCTAAAGCTTTCAACAGACTTAATTTGGATTTCCATTTCTCAGTCTTATCCAACTTTGGCATGTCCCTGAATCTGTTCATTATATCAAGACTTTATACTCTAACACTTGTACAAAATTTCAGAGAAATAATTTTTTTTTTCAGATTGTTGTTAAAAACAGAACAAGACAGGGGTGCCCACTCTCCCCCTACCTATTTAACTTGTACATTAAACCACTATTCCTAATTATCATATAGAAAAACCTTCCATCATATTCCCATTCTTTACAATACTAGGATCCCATTATCAACTTTCCCAGATGATATAAACTTATACCTTACATTACCCTATTATGATACGCAAACAATTCTGAAAATATTGATACCTTTTCAGAATTCTCTAACTACAAATTAAACCTAGAGAAATCATTCATCTTTCCAATTATCCCATCATACCAACTGTCTGTCTTTCCACTGACACCTGAAGTCAAAATAAAACATTCCCTGAAATACTTAGGAATACATTCCCTGAAATATTTAGGAATACATTTTCAACAAGACTCAAAACTGTTCTACCAAAGCAATCTTATAAAGTTATGGATAACTTTTCAACAGGGCCTACTTAAATGGAATAAACATAAGCTTCCATTCCTGTCAAAAGTGGCCATCATAAAGATGAACATACTACCAATATTACTTTATGTATTTAATGCCTCTAACATAACTGTTCACAATTTTTTTTAAATGTTATATTCCTCTTATCCTAATTCCTATGGGCCCCATAATCAATCAGAATTACCTACTAAAAATTATTTATCCTCAAGGATAAGGGGGGAATTAACATCCCTGACCTTAAACTTTACTATGACATAATTAGTAGTAACAGAATAGTGGTAATCTCTGACTATAACCCTAATAAGAAGACATGGGCTCCAGTCTAGATAGAGCAGTTCTACAACTATGTCAAAACTGTTAATTGTAATCTGAAAGCTCTTCCTTTCCTTAACAAGGAGAACTTGAAAAACATCAAGCTTCACCCATCTTTAAAGAATAAAATAACCACTATACAACTGTTTTTATCATTAAAACTATTCAGTGCCTTCAGTACTTTGCAACCTTTAGGTTTTAATCCAAACTTTAGGCTTAATAACAAAATGATTGACCTAAACAACTACCCCATCCTAAAGGAAATATGCCTACTAGACATCTACCACTACAGAAATCAATTTATCATTGATATGAGAGTGACGGTAAATCTGCACAAATTTTATACCATTATTATGAGACAACTCAGAAAAATGAGTGCCAAAACTTTGGAAGACCCAAAATTAAGCCTTGAAGATGTAAATACTTTCAAACACTTTGGAGCCTACTTTTAATGAAAAAGAAAATGATCTCCAATACATACAGACTTATAGTCTCATTCAGATATCAAAATGAAATGCTTTTCTCCTAGTATTGCTCTGACCTTAATCCAACAATCTCAACTGACCAAAAAAATCTGATCTATTCAAATAACCTCAAAAATTATCCCCTTTAAAAAACTGAAATACACACAACTAATGATGCTAAATAATATCTATTCCACTCCAGTTATACTAAATAAATTCAACCTTGCAACCTCTCCATTTTGTCCTCATTGCAATCATCAGAAGACAGATCTCCTTCATATTTTTGAGCTGCAAATGCTCCTACAAACTCTGGTGCTCTCTATGATTCAAACTGCAAAAAAATGGGATACAAGAAAGATACCCTTTCCTTGAAATTCAATAAGTTACATATTCCCCGCCTGGGTTAACAAAACTACAACTATGCATACTAGTCATAGCATTTACCCTAATTAAATTCTATATCACCCTAAATTGGAAAGACTGAACTGCACTCTCCTGGAAAGGTTTTAGACAACTAGGAATTAAACACTTAACAGCTCACAAGTTTTTAATGTATAGCCAAAAAAGTACAGTTGTGTACACTTACCATAAATGTAGATGCTCGGGTGTATTCACTATTGCAGTCATCACCTGTGGGTTATCCCTGCTGTGGTAGTGCTTGGCCGGCCTGAAAACCAGAGTCAATGTTTTTCTGCCTCAGCTGCTGTTGTCTGTAGTCTGACATCAGGTCATCAGTGCTATAAAGCAAGGCAGCCAACACCATTACATCAGGTTTTCTTGCCCTATCCCATCATAAGCACAAGGAAATATGGTAAAGGAGTCCTGATGGCTAAAAGCCACCATGGGAAGCTTATGTCTCCCTAGGGAAAGAGGATATAAGGGGAAGGAGGGAGGGAAACCAGGATTGCAACAGTGAATACACTCAAACATCTACATTTATTGTAATCGTACACAGCTGTACTATGTTCTTCATGTTTCACTGTTCCGGTCATCACCTGTAGGAGGATTCCCAAAGCAGAGTAGAGGGGTGGAAAGATTAGTTAGAGCCCCAGGCATGGGTTAGCAAGCCCTGCAGAACTGCAGAGGCAAACCCTACCCTAGACATAGAGAAAAGAGGTAGGTGGTAATGCTTTGTAAAGGTATGGACAGAGGTCCAGATGGCAGCTTCCAAGATGTCCCTGGTGGGAACTCTTCTCAGGAATGCTGTGGAAGTGGAGGCTGCCATGGTGGAAGGGATACAAATAGACTTAAGGGGGATTTCCCATGTAGTCTCTAGTAGAAATGGATACAGTGTGATATCCATTTGGAAATGGTTTGCTTGGAAATGGGCTTCCCCTCAGCCCCTAGGCAGGTCTGTTTTACTGAAGGATTTAGTACAGTCCAGGTAGTATTGGAGTTGTCTGTGCATCTCTAGTGAGTGCATAATTCTTTCACCATTGTTTTGAGGGTTGGGAAAGAAGGTGGGTCGATGTATGGCCTGGTTGAGGGTCACATCAGATACTACCTTGGGCATAAAAGATGGATTGGTCCTTAGGGAGACCCTGTCTGCATGTAAAACGATGAAGAGCTCAACAACCATGAGTGCCTGAAGTTCTGAAACCCTTCTGGCTGAGATGATAAGCAGGAATGCAGTCTACCAGGAGAGGTCTCTCAATTCTGCTGAAGCAGCAGGTTTGAATGGAGGTAAGGTTAGTTTTTCTAAAACATAATTCAGGTCCCACGCTTGTGTGGGTTGCCTTCTGGGTGGTCTGATATTAGAAGCCCCTCTGAGGAATTGTTTAATCAAAGGATATAAGAAGAGGGGCTGGTCTGAATTGAAATGAGCTGAAATGGCTGAGGCATGGATTTTAATAGAAGAGAAGGAGAGGCCACTATTGAGTAACTCAGCTAAGTAGTCCAAGATAAGAGGAATGGAAGGTTGTGAGGTACTGCCCTCTCTGGACTGGCTCTAGTAGCAGAATCTTTTCCATTTCCCTGCTTAAGATTTTCTGGTGTTGGGCCTTCTGGCTTCTGTGATGATGTCTAGGACCTGTTTGCTTAACAGGGACCCCTTGTTTGCTTTTAAAGTATTAGCCATGCTGACAGTTTGAGGGTCTGCAAGCCTTGGTGTAGCATCCCCCCCACCTGACTCAAGAGGTCTGAGATCAGGGGAAGCTGCCTAGGAGTCTGTGATGTCAGTCCACGCAGTTAGGGATACCAATGCTGTTTGAGTCAATCTGGAGCAATGAGGATGGCCTTTTGTCTCTCCTCCCTTATCTTGATCAGTACCTTGGGAACAAGAGGCAGAGGAGGGAATCAATACACAAAGAGGGAGTTCTAGGGAAAGGTCAAGGCATCCACCTTCCACACTAGGTGGTGACACTCCCTGGTACAGAATTTTTCCAGCTGGTGGTTGAGGAGCGAAGCAAATAGATCCACCTCTGGAGTTCCTCACTCCTGAATGACTTGCACAAAGATTTTCCTGTGGAGCTGCCATTTGTGGGGGTCCAGTAATGACTTGCAAAAAGATTTTCCTGTGGAGCTGCCATTTGTGGGGGTCCAGTAAGTTTCTGCTTAGGTGGTCTGCCATGGTGTTGTTGATCCTTGGTAGGTATTGGGCAATTAGGTGTAAACCAATGGAGGCAGCTGTCAGTCAGAGGTTCATGACTAGCCTACAAGGGGGTAAGATTGGGTCCCTCCCTGTCTGTTGATATACCACATTACTGTGGTGTTGTCTGTTCTGATAAGGAGAACCACTGGCCTGACATGGGGTTTGAAGGATGTCAGAGCCGTTTGTACTGCCATCATTTCCTTTTGATTGATGTGTAAGGGAAGGTGCTGGGCATCCCAAAGACCTTGAGTGCACCTGGCTGCTAGGTGAGTGCCCCAAGCAATGTCTGAAGAGTCGGTGGTGATGGTCTGGCTGGTAGGCCAGAGGATGAAGGGAAGACCCTCATTCTTGGCTCAGGCCCCTGCACACCAGAGAAACTCAGGCCTTATACAGGAGATCAGAGGGAGAGAGGTCTCTAGAGGCTGACATTGCTGACACCAAAGGTTCTTTAGATACCACTGAAGTTTCCTCAAGTGAACCCTGGCCAGAGGAATTAGAAGTATGCAAGATGTTATGTACCCCAAGGCTTGCAGGAACTTCCTCACAGTGAGGTGGCTTCTGGAAGCTAGCTGGGTAATGTAGAGTGGCAGGAAGCTCTGCTTTTCTGGGGATAGGAAGGCCATTTGAGATGTGGTGTCCAGCAGTGCTCCTAAGAAAATGATCTTCCTGGAGAGTGTTTGCTTTGACTTCTTCTCATTGATGGTGCACCCTAGGAAAGGTAAGAAGGTTTTCAGAAAGAGAAGGTCCTGGAGCAGCTTTTCTTTGCACTCTGCCTGAATGAGGCAAGTGTCCAGATAAGGGTAAATCTGTATATGTCTCTGTCTGCAAAATGCTATGACCGGGGCTAAGCATTTGGTGAATACTCTGGGTGCAATAGATAAGCCAAAGGGTAGCACAGAGAACTGAAAGTGTTGTGAGCCTACTCTGAAATGCAGGAATTTCATGCAGGATTCCCTTATGAGGATGTGGAGGTAGGCATCTTTTTGGTCTAGGGTCACTAGCCAGGCATCTTTTGTCAGCACAGGCAGCAGCTGCTGCAAAATTAACATTTTGAATTTGGGTACCACCAGGGAGATGTTCAGAATGGATAGATCAAGGATGGGGCACCAAGTGCCCTGTTTTCTGGGAACAAGGAATAGTCTGGAATAAAAGCCTTTGCCTGTTTGATCTGAGAGGACAGGATCTACTGCCCCATGGGATAAGAGAGTTTGTACCTGTTTCAGTGCCTCTGCCCACTAATTTGGAGGTAAGTCTGGGTACCCTCTTGGAATTGGGAGTTCATTGAAAGATAATTTGTATCCCTGAAAAATTATCTTTAAGACACATTGGTCTTTTGTTACTGAAAGCCAATTTTCTTTGCAGAGGGAGAGCCTTCCTCCTAGATTTTGGTGAGTGACAGGCAAGCAGAGGGGGGAGAGGGAGTCATTGAGAGTTTTTGCCATAGAAGGGTGGCTTAGAACTCCCTGCCTTTGGGGTGGAAGTGGTCCAATGTTTGGTTCTCTGATGCCCCTGGGATAGGGACCTGGGTAGTCTGTCCATGTGGGGCTTACTTTGGCCCTGTCTGCTAGGTGCAGGGAAGGACCAGTGCTTAGAGGGCAAGTTCCTGCTGAACCTGGGAGGTTGAACCTGAAAGAAATCCTTTACTGTTTGCATATATTTTGCTTTGTCTTCCATCTTTTTAAGCACCTCTTCTGCCTTTACTCCAAATAAGCGGTCCTTATCTAGAGGTGCATCAATTAGTTTACACTTGACATGATCAGGGAGAGGTTGTTCCTTCAACCATGCATGCCTCCTAATGACAGATCCTGACACTGCTGCCCTGCTTGAGGCTTTTAGGGCATCATATCCACAGTGTAATGAGTTTTTGGCCACTCGACAAGTAGAGTGCAGTAAATCTGCAAACTCCTTCGAATTGGCACAGTCAGGAAAGGTTGAAATCTTTTATTTTAATAGTTCCAAAGTGTGTTGTTGATATTTTAATATATGGAACTGACAGTTGAGTGCTCTGATAGTTAAGGTTGCAGAGGTATATACTTTTTTGCCCAATCTGTCCAGAGCTCTGGAATCCTTGTCAGAAGGAACATGATTCTTGTCAGGATTAGTCTTAGCTCCCTTAGGTCCCTGTTTAATGACATCTGGGTCTGCAGCAAAATTTCTGTATAGGTATTTGTGAATATATGGTAATCAGGTTTACTGGGAGCAGGTGGGAGGGCATCATGGGCTAAGCTGGATTCATGAACACATCATCCACCACTTCTAAAATAGGGGGGATGACCAGGGCTCTGGGCTGGGGCTGGTCCAAAAACTCTCTAAGTCTTTTCTTAGACTGTGGGAAATCCTGAGATTCCCATTTGAAATGTTCCCTGAGGGTATGAAGGGTTTCCCCAAAGGAAAGGTCTTCTGGTGGGGAGGCAGAGGGAATGGATTCCTCAGCATCTGAATCATCATAAGCAGTCAGGGGTTGTTGTTCATCTTCAAAATCTGAATAATCAGATTCCTCAGAATCCTGTTATGTCATAATTTCTGGGTAAGGGTGTCTTTTTCTTTTAGAAGTTGTGGCATGACTACCCCTGATAAGGGAAATGAGATCCTCTGCCGTTTTAAGAATTTCTGTTTGGGGTGGTTGAGCAGGAGCAAGATGGTGGCTAGAGGCAGATTTTCTAGGTGTGGCCTGGCTTCTAAGCCTAAGAGTATCCACTGGTCTGAGACAAACAGTAGTCAGATGAGAAGATGTCATTTTTTGTCTAGATTCAGTAGTGCAAGAGGCCTTCTCAGAAGCCGGTGCCTGCATTGTGGCTCCGGACCCAACACAGACAGAGACAGCCAAAGGCTCGGAAGATGAAGAAGATTTCTGTGCCATACCGGACTCCAAAAGGATCTTGGTAGAGGCCTGCATAGATATCAAATCAGGCATCAGGGGCTGCAAAAGCGCCTCACTGAATTCCAGAGAACTGATGACCTGCTTAGCGGTAGAGTCGTTGGAACAATTAGTCTTGTGTGGTCTGTCTCTATCTTTATCTCTGCATTTTTTCAGAATGTCCACAGATTGTTGGCTGATGGATGCAATTTCGGAAAGTGACGATGGAAGACTAAAATACCTGTCTACAATAAGAGCTCTACGGCGAATGGTTCTTGCGTTAAAGAGGGTACAGAACCGGCAATGGGGGACGTCGTGGTCTCGGCCTAAACAAGTAACGCAGTATGAATGGAAGTCTCAGTGTGGGATTTGCTTTCCACAGGTGAGACAATTGTTAACTTTTTTGGACATTGATTAGTGCAAGAAAAAAATGATCCCCAATGGGGTACTTAGCTTTAGATGTTTTCAGCTGAAATTCAAACTCTAGTAGCGACCGACTGGCACACTTACAAACTACTTCTGCTATGGGCTCCACAGCAAGAAAGCCAAATGTAATGGCATTGGCTGTCTTGTTTTATAGCACTGATGACCTGACATCAGACTACAGGTGACAGTAGCTGACTCAGAAAAACATTGACTCTGGTATTCAAGCTGGCCGAGGGCTACCACAGCAGGGATAATCTGCTGGTGATGACTGCAACAGTGAAACACAAAGAACATCTACATCCACATTTTACTGAGTATTAGATTACCTTTTTTGATCAGATTCTACAATAATGTCAGCTATCATCCCAATTTGTTTTAGGGATGGGTATCACATACACTTCCATTGTTTATACTGCCTTTTCATTCTCCTCCCAGTCATTTCATATTGGGGCCTCAAACTCTATAACCTATTTATCGGACTATTTAATTCATAAAAAACATTTGCGTAGATTACTTAGTTTGGCATTTAGCACTATTGTAGACAGTTTTTAGTGTATAAGAATGTGTTTGCTTGTTGGCAATACTACTTATTGTTGACACTATCATAGTTGACAATTGTCTTTACTATGTTGTTCGTACTATATATAAAAATTTAATAAAGATTAAAAAAAAGAACAATTTGGAGGTATCTTCAGAGAAAGATCCTTCAGTGTGATAAAGAGGAGTAAGGAGAGAAATGCTTTAAATCTTTTTGACATTAACTCCATCCATTGCGGATTCCATGGAATGCCAATAGTTGCATACAAAGGTTGAGAAAAATCATAGAAACCACTTAAACTAATTTCCTCCTGCTACATCTTATAAAAGAAGGCAATAAAGTCTGAGAAAAATAGATTTATAATTGGTGATGCATCTTGTTCTGGAGGGCCGGGAAAGTTGAACTCATATCTCTAAGCTAAACATTGCTTTCAAGTAGGTAACTGGAAATCAGGATGTTTCAGTGGCAGAAAGGGTATAAACATAGACTAATACTTTACAAGTTGAGGATCACAGAGCAGAGACACCAGGAACAAAAGCATTATGAGTATTTGGAGTTAGAAAAAGACATGACATTTTTACATACCAGTACTTGGAGTTAGAAAAAGACATGACATTTTTACAAAGTATGAAATGGTGAGTATACAAATGAGGTGTTAAATCATTTGCATTCCATAATATCACAATCTCCCTAAGTGCAGGGAAGGTAAACATGGTGTAAGAAGGTACAAAATGTCATACAAATGACCTAGCACTGCAAGGATAAGAACTGAGAAATGTTACCTCTTAATGGTTTTCAAATGTCTGTGATTAGCTTGACCGCAGGGACATCAGTGTTTCACGTTCTCCCCTCATTGATGTACACTTACTGAAGGTGTGTCAGGGGAGAAGAGACTTACCAAAAAGTCTGAAAGTACATTAACTGAGCTAGGAGAGTGACATTCCTAACATTCAAATACTGTTTCAATGACCACAGTTACTGCCTCTTAATAAGAAATGTTGTGCATATTCAAGGAACTACGTTAAGCATCGCTATAGATACTTTATGCAATAAAATCCAGATGGCATTGCTGTTAAGAAAGCATAGAAAAGGGAATGGGGCACTTTAAAGAAAGAGAGGAATACAGCTACATTGTTTGCAGTCTTTGCTTACTACTGTGTGAGTACATGGTATCCTAACTACTGCCAATATCCAGCTCATCCAGACATTTACTGGCAAATCAGAAAGTACAACTTTCATAACTTGTTTCTGTTGCACTTTCAATGTGATTTGACATAATGTCACATTTTGAGTACATCTAAAGACCTGTAGTCCTTGCTAATATATATATCTGTCTGTGTCAAATATGGGGAGTGATCATAAATGATTGTTTTTAATACCATGATTTAATGTTTCACATCTGTACATGTTCCTGTTGCAAGATAACAAACTTGAGGAAACATCAGAATTTACATTTAAGTACTAGTATCTTAATTTGCCTTTTTTCTCTTGATCATTTGTATGCTATTTAACACTGCATTCCATTGACTGACAGCAGTCAATAGGACTGAATGGCAGTTCACTTCCCAAGGTAAAATCTAATAAATTTAATTTGGAAGGCCATCAACAGCACAATTTAAAATGGTCTTAATGTGCTTTCCTCAGCCTTTTGGAAAGTAATAAATGAAACAGGTCAAGTTGTCACATACCTAACTCTGTGGCATATTGTGTAAATGTATTGAGCTTAGAAAAACAGTACAGGTGATGCAGAGCTTCAAACCTGTTCTGAAATAATTTTGCTGAGGAAGATCATAATAAATCTTGACACTCATTTTGTGTATGAATGTGATGAAGTAGGAAACTCAGTTAAGGTCAGTATTGACTAAAAGTAACAGACAGATATGTGATTTGAAATTATATTAATATTAATTGTGTGTGCTGTATGAAAAATGAAAACATTTCTGCAGTCCCCTGTCCCCTTTTGCATTCTCATGACAGTGTCTAAAGTCATGATATTGTGAAACTTAAATTATATGATGTGGCAAGGAGATGTGAGAAGGCTGGATGTGTCCATGTAATGCAGCAATAGCTCTGTTCTTTGCTAGCTATACACTTTGATTAATTTTGTGTTCCTTCAAATTGTATTCCAAAACATTTTTTTGTAAATGCTCTTCCTAGACATCCCCCTCTGCATTTGTGGTCTGCTTAGCAGTGTGAAATGAACATTCACAGTTTAAGGAAAAAAGTGAAAAAGTTAAACTGGTTTGCCTTCAGTACAGCAAATAAGCCAGGCATTAGTGCACAGTCCTCAGCACCCTTGATAATAATGTCTATAGAAAATACACTTGACAGGTGTGCAAATCTGTGGCACAAGCTATAAATGAAGTGAAGTTAGAGAAATGAGGCATATGATGCATTGTTCAAATCCTTTTTAAAAATTACATTTCAGTTATTCTCAATATTTATTTTTTAATCAGCATTTGTGTGCTGCTTGGCAGTATGCAAGCATTGTTCGGTGCCTAAGGAAAATGTGAAAAAATGAGTTTAGATTGCCTTATGTAGTGCAAACATGCTTGGCAAAGATGCATTTTGGTCAGAACTCTGGATGTACTTAGCGACTAAATTCCACATCTCAGATAAATATCCCTGTGACACAATGTGTAAGTGAAGTAAACTGATACAAATAAGAGAGGTGATGCAGGGGTGAGATACAGGTGATTATTAATTTTACAGAGGGTGGTATGAATACATAGTTATACACATTTTTGTATTACCGTATCGTTGTGCAAAACTCCACTATTCTCAGTATTGCTAATAGGATGTGATGTGTTATCTGTCCATTTTCACATCGTTTGGCATTGACTACAAGTCTGATAATGTGTTCCATAAATTATATGACTGGTGCCACAACGAGATGTGAAAAGGATGAACGTGTCACTTTAATGTACTTCCTCCTCTGGTCATTGCTACATATGAAAGTTCCAGCACAAAAAAGATGTGCAAAAAATGGTTAAGTGAAGTAATGCAAAAGTAGACCAACAAGAAAAAACAGCAAAGCACACTTTACAATGCACAACTGTTTAATCAAAATAAAGAGCAGAGCTTTCAGACATCCAGTCCTTCCTCAGTGTTACAAACAATTAGAAAACAGTCATCTTTTTAAAAACTGAACACAGAACATGTGACACAGTCTATCCTATCATACAAAAACATCAATTACAATAAAATATTCTCTATTAAAAATATCTTTCAAGATTCTCTGTTAAAAATATGTGTGTATATATATATATATATATATATATATATATATATATATATATATATATATATATATATACATACACACAGCAGTGACAATATAAAGGAAATATATATGTCTATTATAAAAAAAATCATTAAAATAGATGCATTATTTAGTTTTTGCTGCTTAAATTTTAATATTGGTTTTAATGTTAGTAGCAGACTGAAAGGCACACCAGGAGAGATGAACTAATCTCAGAAATGCATGTGATAAGTATGGCTCAGATCCAAATTCAAGCCAGAAAATATTTTCAGTCCCTCAATCACTAGCATCTTGAGCAGACATACCTCAACCATGATATCAAATGTGTGTCTTCCACAACAACTCTCACCAGCTTAACTCTGTATAGGTTCAATGCCCAGAAACAGCAATTAGTTTTATTGTAAGATACTATTTATACATTATTTGCAGCAATATTTTGTCAGGAATAATTTAAATACAGTAATTGTAATTTTTATATTTGATCTTTCTTATGTCCTGGAAGTAAGATTTCTCTGTTTTATGACACTTTTATATCTTAACATTGTATATGGATTTGGCAAAGGTGTACAATATTAAATCATCATAATTGTTGATGCATTGTCCAAAAAATTGAATTGAATATATAAATCAATGTGACATGCAATGGATCTAATTATCTATTTTTTTTTGTCTTCCCAACCCTCCCTTTGTCCCTTGAACTCTCTCTCTCTCTCTCTCTCTATATATATATATATATATATATATATAATTTATTAACATTGTTTTGTTTGCATACCTTGATGCTGAAAAAAATGATCACTAGCACACAGAGCTAGACTAACTACTGAGCTTGGCATGCCATGCCTCCACAGATGACAGCACAGGCACTCAGCACATTGGGTTCACAACCTGTCAACATTGCCTCCACAACCCCTGCCCTACCTGCTCCACCTACATCAGGTATTTCTGCCCTGGTTGCTGGTACAGTGGTATCCTCTGGGAGCAGTACCGGTGGAAGTAGGGATTTTGTCTCCCAGCAGGAGCTGATAGGGCTAATGGAAGATATCATGGAGAGGGCCAGTGGTTCACATATCAACAGGGTTTAAAATGTCCTGCATCACATTGCTAAAAAGATGCCATGTCTGCCCAGTGACCCAGGCAGCTGATACAGGAGACAGCAATGACAGCTCTGAGAGTATGGACTAGATTCTCACTGTTCTCAAGCTGGAGATGTGATCACCTTCAATGTTCTCTACCTATCCCCAATTATGGTGTCCCCCAGCCTTTTATCTCCATCACCATCCCTATCAATATTGCATATCTTGTATGTCTGCATGTGCTTTCTACCCTGCCATACCTACCTAACTCTCTCATTCCTAAGACCTTCCACAACACCCCCCCCAAAAAAAAAAACAAACAAAAAAATAAAGGCTTCTGTCTCCCAGAAAAAAAATGCATCCTATACATAGCTCTCCACTTTGCCTATGTGTCATCTTCACATATTTGGTCAAATTGATTATACAAGATTATTCTTTTGTCATTCATCACTGGGGTTGTAACTCTCCAAAGTCATGAAATTGTGTAAGCATTTATCTTGTGAATAAGTGGATAGATATGGTGCTCACCCACCACCATCCTGTAAATTCTTGTATTATTTCCCCTTTGTCCAACCCTCTGCTTCCCATACCAATTTTTCACCACTGTTCAAGCCACCTCTTTTCACATGTTTATTCTGGTCATAATAAAATAGATTCACAGACAACACAAGTGGACAGAAATGGCCCATAGAAAAGCCTTCACTTTATGTCCTTGGCATCTGCATGCAGATTGGAATAGCACAACAGTGCTGAATAATGGTGAACACTTTAACTTCCTATTGCAAAAAACAGATGATTCCAATTTATTCTGCAGTGGTCTCATTACATTAGCACAGATGCACTTAAATCTACTGTGCTATAGGAATACAAAGCAAAGCAGACTAAAGGCAGTACTGTGAACCAGTTAATATAACAGTTGTTAGGCTGCTGGATGTAAGAAAGTAGGAATTCCTATGTGGCATGTTGAGATCATTGCCTTGTTTGTAGACTAATGCTTTTGCATAGTGTCATGGGTTCAGTTACAACTGTAGGTCAAATTAGTTCATTACATTTCATATTCTTATCATATATTTAACTGTAAAAGTCTGCATGTCTGTCCATGTACAACATTTCATTAACATACCATTTTAATAGTGCAGTAACACATAATTTGCAAAAACATTGCAGCCTTAACAAGGAGATGTATTATGGCAACCTTATCCAAATTATGCCTTCATGTTTGCTGCACTCTCCTACCCTTTCTTTCTCCCTATAGCAAACACTTTATTGCACAGACCATGACAGATTAATGATATGATTTAATAAGTAAAGTTACACACCATACAGGCATGCCTACATGCACAACAAAATGCATTGTTGCTCTTAGTCTCTATTTAAGTAAGTTATCACTGTTCTTTGATTGTTTTATTTAAATGTTGGAAAGTAGTAATTCCTTTTTGGTATGATAACACTTACATGTGCAGATAGACTTTTTTCACAACTTTCAAGGGTTCTAATCTAGTCATTAGCTAAGTGTTACTGACTGCTTTTTGGTACACAATTTTCTGTGAACCTGTTCGCTACATTTTGTTATGAGCTACCATTATCCTTCTTTTGTCATAAGATGCTTTGCCCCTGCCTCCCTCTCACCCTGAACTGTATTTTCTCCCCTCTGTATCACTATTCTCCCATATCTGCATTTACATAATGTCTGAGGCTGGGTAACAAATGCAACTAAGGCAAAATGTGAAAGTATACAGTTTATGGCAATATCTTGAGATTTTTTTGCATTCATCCTTATTACACTACTATGCTTCATGCCACTGTGCTTAGCTATGTTTACTCAGTTTAATATAATTTTTAACAAGCTGAAGAGTTTGGCATACAGATTACAGTAGTCAGAAGGTAATGAAGATGAATACATACATTCTCATTTTCTGATATCTGTTGACAAAAATTAACTTTATGAAGCATTCCTTCCTACATGGTATGCTTTTATAATACTCAGGCATACATTTTTTTCTTGGAATACTCTAGTTTAAAGTTTTAAATCTTGATGGATAAAAATGTTTTAGGATGTTTTGTATGATTTCTCTGGCTGCAACTATTGGCTATACCTTTCCTGAACACACCATTATTCTGCTGCTATATTAATGTACCTGTTCCGTTTTTGTGAAGCCTGTAATGTACAGATCTTGCATGAATAATTATGCTGATGAATCAAAATGTGATACAACACAAGTATTGGCATAAATGACAGATGCACTAATATGCTATTATGTCTGTATTGTGCATTCCTGTCACCAACTCTCTAACTTTTACACTGATACTGTGTCATCCAATAAACCTCTACCATGTTTCCACCAGCAATAACATGCTTGGCCCATCATGTGTTTCATAATACATCCGTTGCATACATATAAAGATCTACTAAATGCAACTGTCAGGACAAGCGTGTAAATCATGCCACCTGAAACATGGCCAGATTAATCCATGGTTGCATGTGCATAATGCTTCTTTGTATGAAAGTCAGCACAGGCCAACAAACACTACTGCCAGTTCCCATTCTAGGATCAACACTTCAAGAATAATTATACATGCTCTAATATTTGCCATCAGCAGCACAATTCAGCTTGACAGCAATGTGCTTCCAACAGGGAATAAAATAAAAAACAAAATAAAAAAAGAAAAGCAAATAATTATTGGTTTAGCTTGCACACCATTTGTATGTCTGTATTAATTTTGTCAACAGGTTATCTTGATTTCAGCATGATGTTGACTCAAATAATTCACTCAGTTCATATGTCTGCTCCCCAATGGGTACACTTGCAACTGTGTTACAGTTTTGGTTAAGTAATTCACATGTAGTCCGTCATTGTTATTCTGCAGTGCACTGTCCTATGTAGAAGTTTTCTGTTTGTCTTGTCAATGCACATTGTTCATGTATGAGACAAAAAAAGTGTGCAATCATCCCAACATGAAGTGGCAGGAATGTTTGATTGATAATGCACTCGTTTACAACTCTGGATTTCCTTGCATCCCATACTGTGAAGCAGGTACATGTCCCTCACAGTAATGCAATGTACATGAAGGGCAGTATCTAAATCTTAGTACAGAAGTATGTAATTACATGGGACAGTCACAGTGCTATTACATTGTCCTGTGCAGACATATGCATTTGTCCCAAAACTTGTGATGAATAGCACCACCTGTTACAAACAGTGGGTTTTTGGCAAGTGCATATGTGATTTTTCACACCCTTATATTCAAACTTATCCTGTGACACTTGCAACTATTACTGTGCTGTATTGATTATGTAATTAGATTGGTAGGAGGTTTGTTGCCTGACTTGTGACGTGTGTGTGTGTGTGTGTGTGTGTGTGTGTGTGTGTGTGTGTGTGTGTGTGTGTGTGTGTGTGTGTGTGTTTGTGTCGGGGGGGGCAATGCTTGCTACTTCATCCCATTCCACTGAGGAGGTTACACAACTTTACAAACCAAACAGCTCCCTTATCACACTTTTAACAAAAGCATCCTCTCTGCTAAACAGTGATGACGTCATTCTGTCAAAAATGCACCCCTTACAATTCAGACTTCTGCTGTGGCACTTACTACCAATTTGGTGATCTCTAGATTGTGTAAATTGATGGGTTGGAGGTTCGATGCTCAATGTGGGAAACATGTTTGTGTGTGTGTGTGTGTGTGTGTGTGTGTGTGTGTGTGTGTGTGTGTGTGTGTGTGTGTGTGTGTGTGTGTGTGTGTGTCTGTGTGTGTGTGTGTGTGTGTAAAGCACTTGGTGCTTAATCCACTGCTGCAGGGAATGTTTTTAACTTTGTACACACATATCCCTTATTACAATTTTAACAGAAAAATCCACTCTGCAACACACTGATGAGGACATTCTGTCAAAAGTGCACTCTGTCTCCTTAAGGTTTAGACTTCTCATATGGCACTTTTGACTTATACTGTCCTCTGTAAATTATATAAATATATAGTAGAAGGTCTGATGCTCAAGGAACTTGTGTATCTGTAATGCTTAATGCTGTATCCAGTTTCCCTCAGGGAAATGTATTCTTCCACTTATGAGATGTATTCACAGTGGCACAGTGTTAAACTAGCCAGCCCTATCTTTTAGCAGCACAATGATTGCATAATGCTGCCATAACTGCGGTATCCCACAGTAGAAATTCAACTTCTCTGGTGCCTGACTTTGATATTGTGCTTTGTACATTGTGAAACTACATGGACAGGATGTTTGAGGCAATCTGTCATATTTTTTATAGTAATCTTCAAATACATATAGTCTGATAGTCTGGGAGTTGCCACAGAGGGTTACATTTATGAGTTGTATAGCCATTGTACAGGTATTGATTTCCTCAACCCTCATATTCCTATTTTTCCTGGCCTGGCACCCACATCTCTGATGAATAGAGGCAGTCAGTAAATCATGTCATAACCAACAATCACCTCAATATAAACATCTAAAATATATAACTTGTGGGACGGGACATATTTGGGTGGCAATGATAGGCTTATAAAGGCCCTAGCAGTCATTAGCCTAGTATTCACCTATGGAACTATATGATGTGTAGCTGTACAGTGTTACTGTACCCTTCAGCCACTTTTTGGCATAAACATTAGCTAATAAACAGTGGTGATGTCATCCATTCAATTGTGCACTGGCACAGTTGTACTGTAACATGTCTTGTGGCAATTGTGATACAGACACTAATGTATAGCATCTGATCATAGATAGTTAATTCAAATCCTGCCATTACTGTTCAGATTACATTGTGTCAGTCTTATTGTGACTATACATAGGTTCATAGGTTCATAGGTAGGTACTAGGCTGTCAGCTCTGGGGCCTATATAATCCTAGCCAAAAAGGATCCCTGGCTTTCGCCATCCAAGAAAATGATTTTCCTGTGCCCTTGTCAAGCAGTGCCACAGAAGTGATCCCCAGGATGAATTTTCTATTTCCCATCCAGTCATCAAGATTTTTCTTAAAGAGGGTCAATGAGGAACTTTCCTTGACATGAATGAGTAGTTTGTTCCAAGAGTATAGGAAGTCTCTGGGACAGAAATGTATCCCTCCAGCATGTTCTGTTTATTGTGGTGACAAGATTTAGATCCCTGGAGCATGTGTTTCAGAGAGATTGGGATTTCAAGTGACGCCTCCAGGTGCATCTGCAGTTACCTCCTACTGTTCCTCTAGGCATCAAATATTACTTCTTCATATTTGCATTAATAATTCCAAAACCATGCTTCATACAAGGTATCAGAATATTTTATCTTGAAGCATACATGATGGCAAACACAATTATATTGATATTTGACTTCTGTCAATCAGTATTTGTTAGAATTGTAAGGTGATAACTTCATTTTTTAAAGGCTCAGGTCACACCTACTAGGAGTTAAAGGTACACACTCAAAAGAGTTGTACTGGAGGGAATGAGTTAAATGTAGCATGTCCAAAAGCTCCGGGTTTAACATAGCTTTGTATGTTAGGCAGAGATCGCCTCTGAGTAGGGTAGAGTTGGAGTTTTTTGAGATGGTCTGTGTATGGCATCTGTTTGAAGCCAGTAATCATCTTAGTGAGGTATTTCTGTGGCCTTTCCAATTGTTGTAGGTGTCTTGTGAGATACATGCCAAATGGGGCATTGTACTCTATAATGGGTCTGATGAGGGATGAGTAGAAAGGAACAATGACCTTCTTTTTTCTAGAGGAGAACCCCTGTGTCCCAATGTCTCTTATCACACTTTCAGTGTTTAGTGAGATACTGGTAGTTCATGGGTACCAAGTTTTTCCCAGAGAGGATAACAATGCACTTCTTTGCATTGAGCTTGAGGCCATGACTTTGACACCAAACATCTGTCTCTGTGAGGCCCTTTTGTAGAATGTCTACATCATATGGCTCCCAGTTTGCAGTCATCTGCAAACTTTGTTAGCCAAAGACCTTCTGTGTTGGCCTGCACTTCAGAGAAGTAGATGCTGAACAGGAGAGGACCCAGGACCGAACCCTGTGGTACTCCACTCATCACTGGTCTGAAGTCAGACTTGGAGTTAGCTACTTTTACTGTGTGGGTTCTGTCAGTGAGACAGTTGGCCAACCATCTTGTGACATAGGGATTTGTGCCCAGGTTAGTGAGTTTATCTATAATTCCAGAGTGGGGGATGGTATCAAAAGCCTTTGCAAGGTCAAGATAGGCTGTGTGCACTACCTTGCCCTCGTCTATGGCTCTAGTGACTGCTTCAAAGAAGTCAATCAGGTTTAGTAGACATGATCTATCTTTTACAAACCCAACTGAGTGGGGT
The DNA here is from genome assembly GCF_019279795.1 of Protopterus annectens. Lineage (NCBI taxonomy): Eukaryota > Metazoa > Chordata > Ceratodontiformes > Protopteridae > Protopterus > Protopterus annectens. Next base: position 32,749,738 of record NC_056734.1, on the reverse strand, counting down.
CCAGGGTTTGGAGGTTACCTATGTCTTTGTTTATAAGCTCCAAGCTGATACGTTCCATGGCCTTGCAGACCAGGCTCATCAAGCTAATGGGGCAGTAGTTTCCAGGGTCCGTGGTGGCACCCCCTTTGTGGAGTGAGATAACGGTCACTGTGCACCATTCAGTAGGCACATAGCCTGAGGTGAGGCTATGACTGAACATGGTACTTAGGTGGGGTGCCACTTCATTCTGTAGTTAATGCAGTACTCTGCCTGGGATGTTGTCTGCTCCCATGGATGCTGTGTTCTTGACTTTGGAGAATGCGGTCTTTACTTGTTCATCCATGATTACAGGGGCTTTGCATTCTTCTAGTATTAAGATGGGCCTTTTGGAGGATGAGAGGGGGGTAAAGTTAGCACTGAACCTATCTGCCAGGGTGATGGCAATATTGGTTGCTTCTGTATCAGTGGCGATTTTATTTTCATAACTGGCTGTGGAGGATTTTATGAGGGATCTCAGCTTCTTGCTGAGGTTGGCCAGGAATCTCCTCCAATCTTGGGATTTTACTCTTTTTGCAACAGCTTCTTCCTTCTGTTGTAGAATTTGTTTATGGCAGGGGACCACCAGATTGGCTTCCTTTTTTTGGAGGATAGCATCTTAGTTCTGCTGTCGATGGCATTGGTACGATCCATACACTCGTGTATGTGCTTATACAGTGCATTTGTGTAAGATTCAGCAGTCATACCTCTATTTTACTTCTGCATGGGTGTCATGAAGTTTGCCACTTCTGTCTTAAGAAGCATGAAGTTGGCTTTGGAGTAGTTTTTGACAGTGGTTTCTTTAATTGGGGGTGGGGTTTGGATATGGATGTCTATGGTGATTAGCTTGTGGTTGGATATGACCAGCAAGGAGTTGACCTCTGGCATGGAACACTGGTTACCCATATTGGTAATGCCCAGGTCCAGAATATTGCTGCTCCTGGTGGGGGTGTAGACAAGCTGATCCAAGGTGTTGAAATGAGTTAGCACATGAGTAGTTTTCCAAGTTGATGGTGGGGTAGTTGAAATCACCCATAATTAAGGTATTGGGTTGTACCTTAATATTTTCTAGTATCTTAAGAAATGAAGAGTGGGAATCCTGGGGCATGGTGGGTGATCTGTAACAAGTTACAATCTGGATTGCAGTCTTGCCCAGTGTTAGTTGCACATGGATAATTTCGGATGCATTATGTTGAGCAACTAGCCTGGAGGTGTGGATATCCTTAATGAATATGGACATGCCTCTGCCTTTAGTGTTTCAGTCCAAGTTAGGTGGCCAAAAGGTGTGGTATGTATTATAGCCTGGTAATGCAGGGGTGCTCTCTGGAGCCTTGAACCAGGTCTCTGTCACTGCACAGATGTCAATGTTCTCCATTTTAAGGAGTGCCTTGAGTGAGTGCATTTTGAGGTTTAGACTTCTAGCATTGAGTAGCATTACCCTCAGAGTTTGCTTGCTTGTACCTGTTATGGTGTTGAATTTAGCATTTGAACCTTGCCTAAAAAAGGCACTATAGGGGTGGCAAGAGCCTTAGCCAGTATTCAGAACCCCAAGGGTGATAGGTGCAGGCCATCTCTGGCAAAGCATTGTGGTCTGTCGACCATGTCGTCCCAGGTAGACAGATACTGGATCCCCTTAGAATGACACCAGAAGCTTAGCCAATTGTTGAAGTCAATCATTTTGTCCTTGTACTGTGGTGTCATTCTGGATGATGGCAGGATGCTACTCAGGGCTATGTCACTAATACTGATGCCAAACACATCAGCTGTACATGCTTATAGATGTTGATTCTTTTTACAAAAAGCTGTTATTTTCTCACATGCAAACACTTTTAATCAGGGTAATGATCTTGCATGATTGCATTTTCCTAACATAACATATATAGTAAGCTTTATCTCCTAGCATGAGGAATGAGACAACATTCTGTATGTTGCTGCTTTAGTACAGCAATTATAGCACACATATCCCTTGCAGCAGTAACATGATATAGTACCTTGAAATACCGACATCTCACAATTGTAGTAGCACTTTTACTGTAGCACAGTCTTTCTCAACAATATAATGTATTTTCTGTAGTCAAATGCTCTGGTTTTCAACATCTACATTCATTGACAGGTAGCATTGCATGACCTTATATTATAATGCAAGAATAGCATCAACCACAGTTCTAATGTGCACATTTACAGTGGGAGTGGCCTCCCCACCCCTTTTATCTCAAACAAGTCATTTACAACACATACATATCATGTAATAAGTTAGCATAGGTGGAGTGTAACACTTGTGTTAAGACTTCCACTGTGGTGCTTGAGTTTCCTCCTCATGCTGTTAGTTAGTAGAGTTACAAGGCTTGCTGTTCAGTTCCAGAAAAGTGCAACATTATATGAATGTACTGAGGTTACACAAATACCATTGTATTTAGTTATTCATATCAATTTTTATGTTGGTCAATGCTATAAGCTTCTTCTGGATATGCCATGCTGTGACTGCTCCTGTGGCATGTGCATTGAGCACTGGTTTGTATAGCATACTTACACAGATAGAATGTGGTTGAAATCTGGGACAATGTGTGTAATACATGATGGAAACAGCTTCCCTATCAAAAGAAGCATTGATATTGTTCTGCTCCCTGTTGTGTGGACAATAACATATGCAGCTATTTTCAGAATTCTGATGAAATCAGATTGTTCAAATTATATCCGTAACTCCTTTCTTACTACATGCATTGATTTCAGTTATTTGTGGCAGCTTCTATTGCTATCTACTGTAACACATGCAGTCAATATAGAGGTTAGTAGATATACAATCCAGTCCAGAGGTTTCTAGTATCATAGACAGGGGTATGAATATGCTAACATTTGTCTGTCAGACAACTGTGTAGGACAGCATGGCTTTCACACACACACAATAGTTATGGCACAGTCAGAGGGGCCACCTTTCTTAGGTCTTGTCCTACAAGGTAGGGCATCCATATACCTTAAGATAGAAAAGTGTTATGTCCTTCATGGCACAACCAATATGCATATTTCTGTGGTTTCCTGGATTGATATGCATTTGTCTGACATCTGTCCTGCCAGGTGCTTGAAAACAACATGATGCAAATGTTTATTAGGTCATTCCCTGCTCACAGGCATGAACTGTTTCCAAAATAATTATGCTGTGTATTGCATGACTTCATTCAAACATTTCTTTATTACTGCAGTCATTTTCATCACACTGTACGACTTAGTGATAGCCGAGGGCTTCCATAAAACATTTCTTACTGTATGACATACCACCAGACCATCAGTAAGTGTGAGTGGTCCTCTGTTATGATAGTTTCTTATGTATTGGTGCTGTTGAATTGCTGTTATGTTCCCTTTGAGCATGCCCAGTGTAATGATGTCTGAGATATGTGCAAATTACCAACGGAAAACGTATAGCCATGGAATGTCATTTGATCTGTTTTCTCATTTGTCACATACATATGTTGAGCGGTATTATATTAATATTTAGCATTTACATGAATATACAACACTTGCTTGTCTATTTCATCTTTTTTGGTGATAGACCCCTTTCCTAATAATGCCACCAACATTCATTAGCAATAACACATCCATTTCTGATGTGTATGACACAACAGCTATAGGGTTAATTTGTTCTTGTGTGTATATATGCTGAGGTGGGGAATGCAGCAGTGAGGTTGGCTTGCACACATATATTCCCTGTGTATACATCTCATATGCAGTAGCTACAGTCTGTGCACTCATCCCATAATGTATCTTCTGTCCTTGCTGTTCTCTCAACTCAGCATTTTATTAACATGTATATCACATTAACTCCCCTTTGTTACACTGCAGTTTTATATCCTTCTCACAACGTTTGTGAGCATGTCTGCTTTTATTTATGTGTATATGTCATGTAATGTCATTGACATTATCATTATATCTGTATAGCAGGATTTATTATATAACTGTTTGTTTGACACTTCTGCACATTTGTTTGCAGTGCATGAGGTCACATCTTCCATTTCCCCTCAGCAGTTAATTATTTATGCAGTTCAACCAATATTATTTTGTAAAATTTCCCCATTTCACTTCCCCTCCTGCAGACTTCTTTTGCTGTACTTGTCCTAGCATTTCTGGGCTATGGTGTGTTATGCTTATATATTAAGTTTACCTAGAGGCTTTCCATTTTGTTTAGATTCTGTGTTCTTGCTTGCAGCCACCTTTCCATGCCTGCCATCACTATTGCAGGCCATGAAAATGCGCTTGCAAATGTGCACATTGGATTAGTGTTGCAGCTCATCATACTGACACTTTTTAATTGTGTAGGCTTAACATGAAGCCTAAACGACTGTCACAGAGAAATTTGATTTGATTTTTGGTAAACTGTACTGTATATTGTGGGGTAGTAGAGATTATGGGTTTCTATTATTTTTAGAACAAAGGAATGTGAATATTTAACATTTTAATAATTGTGGATGATATATCAGATGATAGCCTTAACATTTTTGTTGATGATGAAATTAAATTTAAAAGGGAAACCTTGACTTTTAATAGCAGAATGCATCATAAACCAACTTTTTAAAATGTTTATTTTTTTTCTTTTATTATTAAACATCCTGAGTGTCTTATGTTACTGTCCTGAGTATGAAATAAGAAATGTTATGAAAGGACAGTTTAATTGTTTTTTTGACCCCACGTTTTGTTAACATAAAGATTTTATTTGTTCTATGTATCTGTAAATCTTTTACCTTCTTTATGGCAATAAATGGATTGTGTCCAATAATTGTCATGCGTAGACTGGAAGTACCAATATTCGCACAAGTTCTGGCAATCATTCAAAAACATTTCAATAAAAGTATCAAAAATGAAAAGACATATCTGGATGTGCTGGAGTGGATGAGAATAAAATTACAAACAGAAAAAAACCTTTTAATTTCCCTGGATTCTCAAAAGCTTGCACAGAGTACAAGAGGAGCTCAAGCAGGCAATATGTCTGCCGTGCGATCCAGGGACAGCCTGCAGTGGCATTTACATGCGTTCCTGCACTAATCTTGCACAGACTAAGCCCTGGTATGCAAATCACCCCATTTGCAGGTGAAATCCATGCAAATGAGGTGAATTTGCAATCCAGGATGCTTGCAACTGTCCGTGCAAGACTAGTGCAATCTGTAGAAATACACTCGGTTAGTAACCGAGTACATTTCTGCAAAATCCAGAATGGAGCTATGACACCTCCAAATAAAGGCTGCATGTCATGTAGTAAGCATGCCAATGGCCAAGTATAAGGCCACTGGCATTGCAAACAGTTTAAAAAGTAAAAAAAAAAACAACTTTTAGTTTTTTTAGCTGATCTCGGCCGTTTAAGCGTAGGGCAGTGGCGAGCAAACAGGATCGGGGGGGGGGGTAATAAAATAAACCTAAAATAAGCATTCTAACTAAAATCAGTATTCTGCCATGCAAGTCCATGACAGGTAGAAGACAATCTGGTCAGTGAGTAGTGGTTGCTAAGGGGACAGGCTCAGTGTGAGACATGTAACTATGTATTAGCAGACAATCCTATGCAAATGAGGGGAAGGATAGTGAATCCCAGTTTTCCCCAGCATGTGAGTCAGGTCCCAACAGTGTAAGAGTAGGAATAGCTTGTTGCAAGCCTAGGAGTTAGATGACATCATGGGAGGGTGTGTCAGGCATACTGTATACAGATTGGAGCCCTGTGGCTCGGGTATGCTCCTAGCTTAGCATAGCTAACCTAACGGTGTGTGTCTTAACCTGCATAGCACTCTTCACAAAGACTAAGCGGGTGTGCGTGCAGCGCACTGTGCTTTACAGGAAGAAAAAAAGAGGTTAAACCTGGAAATAGCAGCAGTGTGCACATTTGAGCACTCTGTGCGGTGTGCACATGGGCTTAAACAGGAAGGTAATGGGAAGGGAAAACATCAGTAGAAAGGTAATCAAGGAGAACTAGCTTATCTGTCAGGTGAAATGCATCAGAATCAGCCAATTACACAGGCAGCAGACCAGCCCAGCCCAGAACACTGCTATAAACTAAGCAAACACCTTCCCCTCTGGTTTTTCCCACACTCTACACTACCGGTGTAAACAAGTGGGGGACTTTTAACACTCACAACAACAAAATGTTAGGGCCTGCAAAAGCAATCATACAACTTGCAGAAGAGGCTGAGGGTGGTGAGGATGTGAATGCTGCTAAGCAACCCACAGTGAGGAGATGGAGAACAGTGTACAGACTCAGGGTAACCTACCAAGGGCTACATGAGCTGGAGATAGTGCAGCGCTATAGGGTGGACAGGGACCTCCTACAGCAAATTGTTAAGCTGAGCCGGCCACGCCTGACACACAGTACTAACAGATGTAACCCATCTGTTAGAAAAATATGTATTAGTAATATGCATGCTTAGTGCATTCGAGGTTTAAAAGGGTTAATACATTTATTCTGTTCACACTGCATGAATCTACACAGCTACTAGAGACATTCCAATCCTGCTTATATCATGAAAATATGTGCAGCTATGATCTGCTTATGCCATGGAAATTAACAAGAAGCATTTAATTTCTGCTAATGTCATGAAAATAATAAGAAGTGTTTCTACTAGTGTCATGAGACTTAACAAAGAGTTATTGATTTTCTGCTTATGCCATGAGAAAGTACACAGCTGCTGAAGCTATTGATAATGAAAACAAAGGCTGCTTGAAAGTATAAACCGTAGTCAGCATTACTTGTACCTAAGCTCGAATCTAGGTAAAATGTAACACATATATTAGAACTGCACAATTGAAGAATAGAAAGATTGTAGTGGGCTAAAAATAAGCCCCAAGGCCAGGTTGTTTTTCTCAAATGTTTTTGTAAATCATCAATAATCCAGTCGTCAGCAGGAAATCTAAGTAACATTTTCTATGTAACACGTAGTGAGTTTTAAATCTGAACATGTCAGCAGGAAATCTAAGTAACATTTTCTGTAGAGTAATACAGAAAGCTATGTCTAACTACGTCAACAATAGAATAGTAACATTTCATAGAACTGTATAAAAGTAGCATACTGCTCACTAGTAAATCAGACAAATCCTGTATCTGCATGCTTTGTCTCCTTGCTGCAAGTAATAAAGGGTGCCATACTTGAACCTTACGTGAACTGGTCTTTGAAGTTTTTTCCTTTGACAGATTGGTCCTTCGGACCGGAACCCTCTCTTCGCCTCGGATCAGACGGGCCAGGTGGTTAAAACCATACGGGGAAGAAACCAAATCGGTTCTTCTTATTTGAAAAGCACTCCAACTGAATTGTCGTACAAAAGAGGCTAGCCATTTTCTGATCTGCTACTGAAGGACGGGTCTCTGAATTGATCAATCACATGGGCTCAGGTAAGGTGAACCTACTTTTTTCTGTTTTCTGTTTTAGATCAGGGACTAAATTTGTATTGTTTTTGTCAGGACTGTATTTTACAAGTCAGGGACAGAAAAGATTACTGTCTTGTCATAGATCAGGAGAAACAGAAGGCAGTCATTCTGAAGAGACTATAACAAAATCTGTGGTACCACGTTAAAAATAAGAGAAGTTACGTAATGATCGAAAGGGTAGAACAAAATGGGTTAATAAATATGAATTTGACGGAAAATTAGAAAAATCCTCACTTATCAAACTTGTCAAACAGCTCAAAACTGATTCCAAAGGTCGGGTAAAAAAGCAACGCAAATTAGGAATTCCTCAGACACACAGGTAGATTGAGGAAGTAAACCGTAGGGAAGAAAAGAACAACAATTCAAAAACAAAGTTTTTAGACAAGGAGGACAATAACTTAGTAATAGCATCGGCCCCTCCGCCTCCATTACCAGAATATGAAGCAAGTGAACAGGTTAGTCCACCCCCACGATATCCTGTTGTCACTGAAAATAGAGACATTGTAAAAATAAAACCATTTATTAGAGATCCCATCGGGACCAGGTCTCGAACAAGGGCAGGTAACTCAAATGAAGGCATTGAGTTATATCAGATGGTTAAGAATTCATGATCTATGAGTGAAGAAGAAATATGCCCACTTATAGAAGTACCCAATCCTCTGGCAGGTCAAGATAATCAGGACCCAACTATTTTAGTGTATAGACCCTGGACTCCAGAAGTTATCCGGAAAGCCACTGAGGGAATTCCCCATCCAAAAGATAATTTTAGAAAATTCTCAGAAGATTTACAAGGAATGAGGCTGAGTTATAACTTAAATGGAGAAGAGGTAGAAAAAGTAGTCAGACAAATCGTGGGGCCATGATTAGTGGCAACTGGAATCCCCGTGCCGCTGCACAAAGACCCCTTCCACATAGCAGCACAGAATTAGACAACAGAGTAAAAGGTCTTACAGACCGCATCTCTGAAAAATGGAAGCCTAGGGCAGACTGGGCTTGCATTAATCAATGCATCCAACAAGAAGGTGAAACTATTGACCAGTATTATGCCAGACTATTAGAATGTTTTAATAACCACTGTGGAATGCAGGTTCCTGAAGATCAAACACGAGATTCCCCGTATGAACAGAAGTTAAAGAATGCATTTTTAAAAGGCAGTATTGCACCCATAAGCAGTTTTATTACAAAACACATGGTAGACCATCGTACAAGCAGGTTACAGTCATGACTTGAATATGCTAGGCATGCCGAAAGGCATTTTAATAGCAAAAAGAAAGCTCAAGTATTTTCTGTAGAAGATGGAGCAGAAGTTTATGTAGTACAGTCTGGGAAAAAGGGCAAGAAAAATGCACAGGGAAACAAACAATCTCATCAACGATCAGAGGACTTTGAAGGGCGAAAGAAAAGGGGTGAATGTTTCAAATGCGGTAAAAAGGGACACTTGGCAAAGGATTGCAGGAAAAATAAGAAGGCAACCACGGAAGACAAGGAGGGTGAGGACTGACTATATGGTCAGGAATCACTAGAAGGGGATAGCGAAGAAAGGACAAATGAGAATGTCATAGAGGGAGTAGAGGATGTGACAGAAGAAATAGAGAAAGTGCAAGAAGTTAGTGTCAGTGAAGAAAATGAAATATTAGACCTAGCTTTATTGAGCTTGGAGCTCCATTTAGCAGACATGAAACCAGAAGTTAGACTCTTGGTAGAAGGGAGGGAAGTCAAATTCTTGTGTGACTCAGGGGCATCACGAACCCTGATACAGCCCTCCAAACTACCAGAAAACACAGAGTCACCTGATTACATACTGGTAAAAGCAGCTAATGGACAGCTGTATCGGGAGCCCCTCTCCCTTAATATTGAAATAACTGATCTGGTTTCAGGATTGACTCAGAAAAGCAAAATTGTTTCTGCAAAATGCCCAGTAAACCTCTTGGGCAGAGACCTCATGCAGCTATTTGGTATAGCAGTAGTCCCAACCGTGCAGGGTATGGAAGCACAGTGACAAATTGATACCTTTGCAGTGCAGTCAGAGGGTGAAATGTTTTATTGGTACAGCCAGGACTTGGTTACGACTGGTCCAGGGACTGTGACTGAAGAATTAATGAATGTAGCCATCAGCAAGTTCCTCTCCCCTGACATTGATAAGCAACACTTGTTGCACTGTACCCTGTATTATTGCAACACACCAGGACCTGACAAGGAATATGAGCAAGAATTGTTTAAAAATTATGCAAACAGATTCATATTACGTAACCTGTACTGGGACACAGAAGGGAACAGTGTAGCCAGCTGTTCATTGCCCCAGGAGTTCTTTACACTTTATAAATCTAATCGATTACCACATGTTAGCTTAACCAAGAACAAAAACATAGAATGGGCAGACATAGGAGAAAAAGTCACGAGATTTATTTATTTATTTATTTATTTCCAGTTTGATAACCAGGGAAGTCCACTGGGCCCGAAAGCCCATTTTCAGTGGAGGCCCGGGGCGAAAAGCTCCATATTACAAACACATTGCACACTTAAAGCTCCATATTCCTAAACACATTGCACACTTAAACAATTTACAAACAAGTAAAAATAACATTTTTATACACTTGTATTGTTAGCATAGAAGAAAAATATACATAGATATGAAATGCAAATTAAGTAAATCAGAGGAGAAGTGTAGGAAAAATGAGGTGCAGAGAATGCCAGGAGGAGGATAAAAAGAACAGTTAGACAAAGATTCATTTTATGTTTGTGGTGAAAGATACATCTTATGGAAATGGTAAAAGATGCAGTGCAAGAATAGGCATATAGGCAGTGGGGAAGTGAAGATATAAAAAGAATTTACATAGAGTTTATACAGGGGGAAAAGAAGATAAAGAAGTAGAGGGTGGGGAGCTTGAAGAAAGAGTTGGAAGAAGAGGGGCAGGAGGGAGAAAAAATGAAACCGGGATGTAATAGGATCTAGGTAGGAAGTATACAATTACATTTCCAGTTTTGGGAGAGGTGAGAATGGAGTAGAGATTTGAATTGTTCAGGGCTTGTATGATTCTTAGCAGGGGAGGAAGCAAGTTTCATTTTTTTGCTATAGTATAAGAAAGTAGAAGGTGGCCAGGGGGTCGTTTAGGTTTATGCACTGAAAGAAGATTTTTGTGGCCTGATCTTAGGGGCCTGAGAGGAGTGTAGAAAGGCAAGATATTAGATAGTGCAGGGCAAGCAGTGGGTTTAAAAATTAGTTTGTGGGCAGTAGTAAGTTGGAGGCAGTCAAGATGATTAGGGAGTTCTAGCCATTGAAGACTATGCAGGGAGATGCAATGGTGTGTAGAATGAGTAGAGTTAGTAGTGAATATGGTGATTTTGTTGTAGCAACTTTCAAGTTTTGAGGAGATAGAAGCTGTGAGGCTGGTTAGAAGAGGAGCACCATACAATACAGAAGGTAAAAGGAAGGTAGAGGTGAGTGTTTGTCTTGTAGCTAATGATAGAAAGTTAGCATTTCTATAAAGCATACCGAGCTTCTGATGTTTTTTTTTTATGTTTAGTTGAATATGAGTATTAAATTTCAGGTGTTCATCAATGGTAACACCAAGTAATTTGGCACAACTAACAACTTCTATTGAGGAGTGGGAGAGGCTGGTGATCTTGAAAGAGGGCTTATCAAGTGGGAGTGCTTTTGAGGGGGAGAATAGAATGATATGGGATTTATTAGCATTAAGGGAGAGATGGTTTTGAAGCATCCAATTCTCTGTAGTTGTGAAGGCCAATTGGGTCTTGGCCTGGAGCTCAGGAAGGCTATAGGCTGAGCAGACTAAAGTGGAGAAACAAACAGAAAAAGAACTGTCAGAGCAGAGAATACAAATACAGAAGTTGAATTGGATAACTCAGACCCACCCAGCCGTACACTTGCAGTCTAGCAAGGACAGCTGATTAGCACTCCTATTAAAGGAGAAAGAAAATGCCTTACAGAATATACCAGAAACTCTCTGGTCAACAGGAAAGTCAGATGTAGGACTTATTCGTACAGCGGGACCAGTAACTATCATGCCAAAGTCGGCATTCAGGCCACAGAAAAGACAGTATCCCTTAAGAAAAGATGCAGAGGCAGGGATAAAGCCTATTATAGCAGCCTTACTTGAAGGAGGGATACTAGTAGAATCTCCTGATTCACCGTGTAACACACCCTTATTCCCAGTTAAAAAAGCAAATGGAGAATGGCGTATGGTCCAAGATTTACAAGCTGTAAATGATGCAGTAATACCAAGGGCACCTACGGTGCCAGACCCACACATCCTGTTGAATGATTTAAAACCTCAACAGAAGTATTTTTCTGTGGTAGACATTAGCATTGCATTCTTTTCGATACCGATACACCCTGACAGCCAGTATTGGTTTGCATTCACATTTCAGGGGAAAAGGTATACATATATGTGACTACCACAGGGGTATTGTGAAAGTCCAACAATATTATCACAAGAAATGGCAAGCAACTTGGCGGGATTTACCCCACCAAGAGGCAGTCAGATTTTACTTTATGTTGCTGACATCTTGCTGGCGGTCCCCACCCAGCAAGATTGTAGAGAAGATACCATAGCGCTATTATGATTTTTAGCCGCTGAAGGACATAAGGTAAACAAAAATAAACTGCAGCTTTGGAAAAAACAAGTCAAATACCTAGGATATGTAATATCCAAGGAAGGTAGAACACTAGATGAGGACAGAAAAGTAGCAATTTTGCAAGCACCAAAACCCACTACCAAGAAGGAAATGATGTCCTTCCTGGGTACAACTAATTTTTGCCAGAGCTGATTCCAAACTATGCCTTGGAATCTGCACCTCTGACTGACCTGATATATAAAAAGCCTATGGCAGCACAGGATTTGTTACAATGGACACCAGAGGCACAATCTGCTTTCTGCAAACTGAAACAATTAATAGCGTCCTTATTAGTTATGGGATTACCAAACTACCATAAATGCTTTTTCCAAACTGTAGATTGTAAGCAAGGTTATATGACATCAGTGTTAACACAACAGCATGGGGACAAGCAACGCCCCATTGCTTACTATTCATCACAACTAGACCCATTGGCACGGTCTTTACCCCACTGTGTACAAGCAGTAGTTGCAGTTGCAATGGCAGTGCAGGCTTTGGCCTCAGTAGTTTTATTCCACCCTCTCACTTTGAGAGTGCCTCATGCAGTCGCGATTATTTTACTGCAAGAGAAGGTAGCATATCTTTCCCCTGCTAGGCATCTTTCCTGTATGACCATATTGTTGAGCCAACCTCATATGACAATTGAATGATGCATGACTTTGAACCCTTCCACCTTGCTCCCAACCCCTGCAGATGGCACACCACTCTGCTGCCTGCAGGTAATTGAGCAAAAGACACTACCTAGAAAAGATCTCATGGATGTCCCCTTGGATGATGCCGAGGTGACATACTACGTGGATGGTTCGTGCAAAAGGGGTCCTGCAGGACAGAACCTAGTAGGATATGCAGTAGTTTCTGACACTGAGATTATAGAAGCAAAACTTTTACCACACAACTTATCTGCACAGGCAGCAGAATTGATTGCCTTGACATGGGCATGTACCTTAGCAAAGATTAAATGTGTAAATATTTTTGCTGACAGCCAGTACGCTTTTTCTACTGTACATGTTTTTGCGCAACAGTGGAAAAACCGAGGAATGATAACATCTACTGGCAAACCTATCAATCATGCACAGTTTATTTTAGATCTTTTAGAATCTATTCAATTACCTCAGAAAGTAGCTATTTGTAAATGCACAGCTCACACCAAGCAACAAGACAGGATTTCAAAAGGTAATGCGAGAGCTGATACAGCTGCAAAACAAGCAGCTTCTGAAGTATTTCTTTTAAATGAGGAACTACAACCCTCTGAGATTTTAGACTTAGAAATGTTAAAAACAATGCAGACACTCACTATGCAAGCTGAAAAACAAAGATGGGTAAAATGAGGAGCAATTCTTGAAAAGGGGCTGTACATCTCTAAAGAAGGGAAACCGATACTACCATCTAATTTGTTTAGATATGCAGCTTTGTTGAGCCATGGGCAGTGCCATGTCTCAACAGGGGGGATGGTACAGCTTGTGAACCAGGTGTTCACAAAGTATGGATTTACAAACTACTCTAAAAAATTTGTTTGATGTGCCAAATTTGTAACAAACATCATGCACATGGGGCGTTAAAGCCCAAGCAAGGGAGTTTCCCTACACCACCATTTCCATTTCACACTATCTGTATGGATTTCATAGAATTGAACAAATGTAAAAATAAGAAGTATTGTCTTGTCATAGTAGATATGTTTTCCAGATGGGTGGAAGCCTTTCCAACCAAAAATCCAGATGCAGCTATGGTGGCAAAAGTACTTGTCAAAGAAATCATCCTTAGATTCGGCATTCCGGAAAGGATCTACAGTGACAACGGTACACACTTTGTAAACCAAACCATACAGCAGTTAAGTAAGCATTTTGGTATTTCTTTAAAAAATCATTGTGCATACCATCTGCAATCTGCAGGGCTAGTTGAGAGGCATAACGGTATATTAAAGAATAAATTAAGAAAGTTAATAGACAGAGAAGAACTGGATATATTGTTTGCCCCTGGCACTATTGAGCATGAGAACTGTTCCGACTGCAAAAGGATTGACTCCTTTTGAAAAACTATTTGGAAGGGCTTATTATACACCCCAGTGGAAACTTCTCATGTCCTCAGGCCAGGTGGCTGATCTTACACTAGCTGAATATATGAGAAATTTGTTGAATTCTAAACATCTGTTGCAGTCAAATTCTGTTTCAGATAAAGAACAAACTGAAACAACGGAAGTGGCAGTGATCCCAGGGGACTGGGTGTGGGTGAACAATATAAAAAAGAAAAACTGGTCATCACCAAGGTGGGAAGGTCCATACCAGGTGTTTCTTTCAACACCCACTGCAGTCAAAATCACAGAGCAAGCTTCGTGGATCCACCTGATGCACTGCAAACTAGTTAAGAACTTTGAACTGGACAAAAATCTTACCTCTCCATCAGGGCCCACAGCACAAAGTCTGGCTACAAAGGGGGGGTCAGATCAATAGGACTGATCCATCTCAACCCCAGTGAAGAAACCATTGGTGCTGAAGGTCCTATTAGGGCAGAGAGTAAGATCACATGTCAAAAGCAAAAATTATAGAATCCAGAAAAATCCAAATAAAACCACTCGGAAGAGTCAGAGAAAACAGGAATGCAGAACAACCATTTCCTCAGAAGTATTGCATAATCATCCTGTTGACTGTACTAGTGACAATAGTCTTTTTGTTGTGGCCATTCCTTTTCCCAGCCATACAAACTGAACTGAATAAGCGTGGAGAGTTGCACGTAGAGTGGCACCCAAACTTCAACACTTACCAGGCAATCAAATATGTGTATGCTGAGACCTTCAATGTTTCGAATTGCTGGATTTACACAGCTTTGCCAACAGCATATGGGGGGTTATTGTTAACTTCAGTCCCCCTAGGAGCCAACAAGACCTGGGAAAATTTAGTCTATGATACATCAGATGTTACATCACAAGATAAAGTAGCATTGCACTTGTCTGTTCGACAGAAGGGGACTGTGTGTTTTTACAAAAATGATACAGTTCAGGTGGGTTGGAGCAATTGCAATGTGACTGTTCCCTATAGATGCTAAAATAAAACTGATAACACAGGTTCCTATTGTAACACAAGCTATGATTCATTTTTTGAAATGATGCATAGGACAACTGATGAAGTGAAACATAATGCTGACCTTTATAAACAACTAATTATAGTTGACAAAAAATGTTTCATCCAGAACCAGGACATAGTAAAGTTACTTCCAAAGTAGAAGATTGTTATTTTGTATGTTGTAGGAAAGCATACAAGTGGTTACCTGAGAATTGGTCCGGCAGTTGTTATTTGGGGTACCTGGTTCTGGCCATACGGCACACAGCAGTTTTACCTCAGGGGAAAATTCGGAATGTTCGATGAGAAATCAAGAAGCCTGTCAATCCAGTGGGGCAGATCAATGTGGGCTGGAAAAACCATGATGCTGTCAGCCTAGGGAAAAATGGACTGTCGCATATGGACTTGGGTGATACCATCATCTCGTGGGCAGGTGTATTGCCAGCATATGGAGCAACGAAATCAATCTGGGAACTGAGAAAACTGTATAAACTTCTCAAAATAATGAGCAATGCAACCTTTTCCGCTCTAGAATTGGTGACTGATGAACTGACTGCCATGAGAACTGTAGTGCTTCAAAACCGCATGGTTCTTGACTTCACCCTAGCGGCGAGAGGAGGTACTTGAGTGTTGTTTGTATATTCCTGACCACAAACATGAGATAGACAATCACCTTCAGGTAATTCAGCAAGTGTCGGCTATGACCAAGCCAGGACCAAATCCATTGACGGACTTTTTCCAGAGATTGTTTGGGGGTGGGGCAGTATCCTGATGAACATCCTGATTGCCATCTGTGTAGGAATGATCCTACTGGTGGTATGTGTTTGCTGCTGCATCCCCTGCATGAAAAGACTGATTAAAGACTTTATAGACATGTCAGTTTCAGAAACCTTATACCAAGGTGCTGAACTTGAAGAATTGTTGAAAAACTGAAAATGCTTTCATAAGTTTAAACTGAATGACTCTCTTAACTGCAAATTCTGAGTAGGAAGAGGTTAGGGGAAGAAAAAAAAATGTTTATGCTTATTTTGAAAGTAGAATAAAAGTATTAAAAGGGGGGAAATGTTAGAAAAATATGTATTAGTAATATGCATGCTTAGTGCATTCGAGGTTTAAAAGGGTTAATACATTTATTCTGTTCACACTGCATGAATCTGCACAGCTACTAGAAACATTCCAATCCTGCTTATGTCATGAAATTATGCACAGCTATGATCTGCTTATGCCATGGAAATTAACAAGAAGCATTTAATTTCTGCAAATGTCATGAAAATAATAAGAAGTGGTTCTACTAGTGTCGTGAGACTTAACAAAGAGTTATTGATTTTCTGCTTATGCCATGAGAAAGTACACAGCTGCTGAAGCTAATGATAATGAAAACAAAGGCTGCTTGAAAGTATAAACCGTAGTCAGCACTACTTGTACCTAAGCTCGAATCTAGGTAAAATGTAACACATATATTAGAACTGCACAACTGAAGAATAGAAAGATTGTAGTGGACTAAAAATAAGCCCCAAGGCCAGGTTGTTTTTCTCAAATGTTTTTGTAAATCAGCAATAATCCAGTCATGTCAGCAGGAAATCTAAGTAACATTTTCTATGCAACACATAGTGAGTTTTAAATCTGAGCATGTCAGCAGGAAATCTAAGAAACATTTTCTGTAGAGTAATACAGAAAGCTGTGTCTAACTATGTCAACAATAGAATAGTAACATTTCATAGAAATGTATAAAAGTAGCATACTGCTCACTAGTAAATCAGACAAATGCTGTATCTGCATGCTTTGTCTCCTTGCTGCAAGTAATAAAGGTTGCCATACTTGAACCTTACGTGAATTGGTCTTTGAAGTTTTTTCCTTTGACACCATCCCAGGGATACCAAGGTATGTGTAGGCCTAAGAATACTAGCTAAAGGTACATTCCAAAGGCCAATCAGGGATATGATGGGGATTTCACAGGCATCAGCATCCAGGGTACTCAACCAGTTCCTGGATGCCATGTCAGCACATGTCGGTGAGCACGTATATTTCCCCAACACCCGTGAGGAGTTGGCCAGCAATATGCATCTCTTCTACCAAATAGCAGAATACCCTGAAGTAGTGGGTGCAATAGACTGCACGCACATATGCATCAAAGCACCACCCAGTGAGCGGGATAGGGTCTACATCAACCCCAAGGGCTTACCCTCCATCATCTGCCAGGTCATGTGCGATGCCCTGGGCATAATAATGAATGTGTGTGCTGGCTGACCTGGAAGCTATTACGATTCCCACATCTGGCATCTGACGCAGCTGTACCAGAGATTTGCCAATGGGGACTTCCCACACGGTCACCTAGTGGGGAATGCTGGATACGCACTGGAGCCATGGCTGATGACACCCATCAGAAATGCACACACACCCGAACAAGAACTCCATAATGAGGCACATGCACAAACAAGAATCATAATAGAGCATGTGTTTGGGATGCTCAAGTTATGGTTCCGGTGCCTGGACACATCTGGTGGAGCCTTGCAGTACTCACCAGCTACATGTACCCAAATTGTCCTTGTATGTGCCATGCTACACAATATGATCCTGTGGAAACAGCTGCAGCAGGAGCAGCACGGGACAGAGCCACACAGCTCCCCACCATTGGCAAGGCCTGCATAAGCACAAAGTGACTCAGAGGAGGAACAACCTGAGCCTGCCCCAGTAGGCAGAAGGAGGTGTGCCCAGTATGCCCTGGCCTTGGCAAAGAGGCAATGCATAGCACATACACTGACACAGGAGGGACCCAGGGAATAACAACTCTCTCCGACTCTCACATACAGTAAACAGGATGCCAAACATTACACTACCTGTGCCTAACCATGTGTAGGGAGTGTACTATGTGCATCCGACATAGGCAGCCCTGCAGCACCACCCTCAATACTGGGCCACCCACAAGGTAAGTGACTCATACATGCCAGTCAGTGGGTCACATACCCAACAACAGTTACAGCCAGCAGGACAGGTGTAGACAAACACAAACAAATGCTGTGCTATGGCCTCTGAATGAGGCCTATGGGTAACCCCCCAGGCCTAAACAGACAGACTACAGCAGATCAGGCAATGGGATGTCAGTTCTGAAGGCTAGGAAGTCAGAAACTAATATGTAGGTAATTAAAAGCTAAGATCTGTAGTACACTGGTATGCCTCTAGCCAACACGAAAGGTAAGACTACAGACTGAAATGGAGTACCCGACATACCAGTACAGTCCTAGAAAATGTGTAAAAGTGTCAGGTGTGCCGCCCCATCCTACGTAGATATATAGTAACAGTCAGGTGTGCCCCCCCAGTCTTGTGTAGAAATGTAGAAATAGTCAGGTGTGCCCCCGATCCAATGTAAAAATATAGTAACAGTCAGGTGTGCCCCTCCAATCCTGTGTAGAAATGTAGAAATAGTCATGGGCGGTGCAGTGGTGCAGCGGTTAATGCTGTCGCCTCACAGCAAGAGGTTCTCTGGTTCGATTCTCGACTGGGGTGCCTTCTGTGTGGAGTTTGCATGTTCTCCCTGCGTTCGCGTGGGTTTCCTCCGGGTACTCCGGTTTCCTCCACATTCGAAAGACATGCTTCTGGAGCATTTCTCCCCGGGTCTCCACTGAAAACAGGATCTGTGGAACCTAGTCGGACTTTCCCGGTCAACAAATGTTAAATAAATAAAATAAATAAATAAATAAATAAAAAAGGTGTGTCCTCTCCCCATCCTACACAGAAATATAGTAACAGTCAGGTGTGCCCCCCCAATCCTGTGTAGAAATGTAGAAATAGTCAGGTGTGCCCCTCCTATCCTACCTAGAAATATAGTAACAGTCAGGTGTGCCCCTCCCAAACCAGTGTAGAAATGTAGAAACAGTCAGGTGTGCCCTCCGCGCTATGCAGAAATGTAGTAACAGTCAATGCCAAATGATCAATGAATACCATGGAGAGACAGTATGCTACCTGTAGGTGTACAACACAAAGGTCAGCACTGCAGTACAAACTACCTGGACTTGATCCACACTTGCAATATAGATGGCCATACAGGGCATGCTCACACACTTAGAGAAATGAAGGCAATTTCAGTCTACAACATACTGTAAGGTCATACTGGGCATGCTCACACACTTAAACACATGAAGGCCATGTCTGCAAACACAAGTGGACCAGACATATCTGACAGTCACATTTGTTATTGCAGACACTCGTCAGTATGCACCACTCATGCCTTGCACACACAGTGGATAGAAATACAGACATATATGTAAGGACAACACACTATAATAAGCCAAAGGTAGATGGACATAGATGTGTGGAAGAGGGTGACTGTGACAAGGAGCCATCCAGGTCTGTCCCACCCACTACACAGCCAAAGGACCCCACATACATGAGGTGCAGATGTCACTCACTACAGATACTAGCCACTGGTATCTGTCAGCATTACAGTCTATGTGATGCACGTGCCAGCTGTGCAACATGACTGTACAAGGAAGTAGTCATCTAGCAGCTGTATACACATACTTGTGAAATATGACCCTGTGTATGCCCGCATGTGGCATGTCAACCCCTAGATGAATGGGTTATGGCCCATGCACACGCACTGTTCTCCCCATAGCCCTACTATGACAAGCCTGCTGAGGTCATCTAATATGAACTACACCTTTGGGAGAACTGTAACCCAGTAATATCCATGGTGTGTCCCATAACTGTGTACTGTTGTAGTGTGATAAACTAGTTAGGTAGGAGTTCTAATCCCAGACTTGGCAACTGTGTGTGTGTCTGTCTGACTGTGTAGACAGCAATGCTTTTTAGGGTAGTCACACTCCCAACAATTCAAATGCTCAACTTTGGCAAGGCTGCTGATGTCATCCAGCTAAAAATACATCGTTGGGAAGGTTGTAGCCCAGTGATCTCTATAGCGCATCCTGTAACTGTGTACTGCAGTAGTGTGATAAAGTAATTAGGTAAGTGTTCTCATCCCAGACATGGCAAGTGTGTGTGTGTCTGTCTGACTCTGTCTGTGTAGAGACCAATGCTTTTTAGGGTACTCACACTGCCTGCAAGTCATATACTCAGCTTTGGCAAAGCTGCTGATGTTATCCACCTAGAAATACATCTCTGGGAAAACTGTAGCCCAGTAATCTCCATAGTGGGTTCTGTAACTGCATGCTGTTGTAGTCCGGTAAAGTAGTTAAATAGATGTTCTTATCCCAGACATGGCAAGTGTGTGTGTCTGTCTGACTCTGTTGGCATAGAAAGCAATGCTTTTTAGGGTACTCACATTCCCTACAATTCATATTCTCAGCTTTGGCAAGACTGCTGATGTCACCCAACTAGAAATAAACCTCTGGGAAGGTTATAGCCCAGTTATCTCTGTAGTGCGTCCTGTAACTGCATACTGCTGCAGTGTGATAAAGTAATTAGGTAGGTGTTCTAATACAAAATGTGGCAAGTGTGTCTGTGTCTGTCTGATTTTGGCTGTGTAAAGAGCAACGTTTTTTACGGTACTCATACTCTCTACAATTCATATGCTTAACTTTGGCAAGGCTGCTGATGTCACCCACCTAGAAATACACCTCTGGGAAGATTGTTGGCTAGTAATCTCTGTAGCACATGCCATAACTGCGTACTAGTGTAGTGTGATTTAGAACTATGGCAGAGTTCCATCCCCACCTATGGCAGTTCTGGATGTTTTGTGTGTGTTACAATGTCTGTGTATGGAGCAATGCATTATAGGCTAGTCACACTGAGTACATTTCAAATGGCCTACTTTGGCAATCCTTCATCTCATTCATTGCTAAATACACCTTTGGGGAAGGAGCATTCCAGTAATCCCTGTGGTGCATCCTATAACAGCTTCATGGTGTAATGTGATATAGACCTCTGTTAGGAGTTCTATACTCACACATGTCCATTGTGGGTGTTTTGTGTGTGTGTCACTGTCTGTGTAGGGAGCAATGCATTTTAGGCTAGTCACATGCAGTACATTTCAAATGCCCTACTTTGGCAATCCTGCTGATGTCATTCATTGTGAAATACACCTTTGGGGAAAAGGTTGTAATCCCCGTGCTGCGTCCTATAACAGCTCCATGCTGTAGTGTGATATAGCCCTCTGTTAGGGGTTCTATACCCACACATGTTGGTTATGGATGTTTTGTGTGTGTGTCACTGTATAGGGAGCAATGCATTTTAGGCTTGTCACGCTCACTACAGTTCGAATGTCCTACTTTGGCAATCCTGCTGATGTCATCCAATCTGATCTATACCTTTGGGGAAAAAGTACTCCAATAACCTCCATGGTGCATACTATAACTGTGTAATGCTGTAGTGTAATAAACTAGTTAGGTATGGGTTCTACTCCCAGACATGACATGTGTGTGTTTGTAACTCGTATTCTGTGTGGAGGTGGGTGTGAGTGTATGACACCTGTGGCCAATGTGGAGTGGGTTTTGCATATTTCTTTTATGGTTGCCCTACTATATATCACAATCTCCACCATAAAGGGATAACATATGTGAAATAGCTGAGAGGCTGGGGTGCAAAGCCATACCCACATATGTGACATCAAGGCCAGGCAATCACAGTTAGCAACCCCAGTATTACCCAGAGCACACTCTCAACCCATGTCTCATACACACACACACATGCCAAGGCAACAGCCAATATGTGGGTAGTACACTGCATATTGGCCACTGATAGTAACTATGGAGTGATAGCAGAAGGCTACAGAGGGCATGGCACCCTGTCCATCTGTCCAATATGCACATACATGCAGACAGTGCACCTCCCCAATGGACACCTGCAACATCTGTGGTGCCGTCACATGTGACCCATAAAGGACATACCATGCCTGACAACATGCCCTGTATGGACAGATGCCACTGACACCAGGGAATGCCGTTAGCATGCTATGAATGTAGGTGCAGGGTAAACCTGCTGTCCATTACCAGTTGCTGCCACAGGTTGGCAAGACTGGAGCATCTGATGATAATCTGTGTTCACAACATGGGCCAGGCACCCCAGGTACAGTTCCACATGTCACTGTACATGCATGTGGGAGGTGGGCACAGTTAAAAGTTAAAAGACTGTTATATAAGTCTAACAATCCTTTGTTACAATCTACATCTACTGCATCCCAAATAGTAATCGCTGACCAGAATATGGGAGACTTTAACAAATTATTAAGTCTACTGGAGAAGAAAGTCCAGATGTACAAACAACTCCAATGGCAGCGATTAAGCTTTCAGGCTTATTTGGAGTTGGGCGTGATATCACGAGGACTTCGAATTTTAAAGATGCCTTTGTATGGTAATACCTATACAGACCTACCCGTGCAAAGGCAGCAGCTTAACTTAGAACTAAGTGCAAATTACATGAAATTAATGAACAGATTCTTTGAAACTGTAGAAAAAAACTTGATAGAAGAAATTGATAAGCTTGAGAATGATATCTTGAATTTGCCAGTAATTGAAAACTGTAATACACAATACCAAGCTTTTTTGGACCGCATACAATATTTAGACACCAGATTAGAAATGAAAAAGAAGAATAAAATAGAACGTGATTTGGCCGATTTTAAAAATGGCCATATCTTTTCTTGGCCAAGGACAGAAAATCAACGGGGCTATGTAAATAATAAAAATCAAAGAAATATAAATACTAAACAAAGAGAGACAGTTTCTAACTCTTTAGATCAATTAGATGATTTTGAATTGCCGCAAATGCCTACGGAGCTGATACCCAATCAGAATGAATGTATGCAGAATCTTGCGAACGCTTTATCCAATCAGCAGGAACCAATATCTTCAAAGAGAGCGGCTGAAGAAAGTGAAATCCCTATACAGGATGGGGCGAACACGTCGGTTAATAAAATATGTATTACAAGTAAACATTCATCACTGCGACCTCAGGTTGAGTTAAAAGATAAAGTGAAGCAAATGGAAATTTCTTCTTTTTTACCATTCCAACTGAAGCAGCCAGAGAAAGTTGCTGTACAGCAGCAAACGTTAATAAGAGGTCTTTCGCTACAGAGACAAACTCAGCAAACAACGCCGAGTACGAAAAGGAAGAACAACAGCCCTGTAACTTTCAGCAAAGTAGTTCATCGTTGATCCGAACTACAAAAATAATAAAAGGTACTGTCAATCTATCAAAACTGTTAATAAATCAGTTAGAATTGCTTAGCAAGGTTATGAAATTTATACCATATGCACAAGATAATATTGTGAATGCTATTACAGATGTAAAACTGTTTGCGAGAAGTTTAACGCTTAAGCTGATTTTTAAACAGACAACAATGAATATGCCTGTATGTAGAAAACTAAGCACTTTTGTACCACAGCTATGCCCTATAGTAACTACTTTTGTAAATATTGTTGAAAAAGAGCTGAGACAATTATATTCGAAAATAAATAAAAGAAAGGCCTATAATTTGTCTTATAGAGAATATAAAGCACTTAAGCAGCTTGAAGAGAATGATGATTTGGTCATTAAGCAAGCAGACAAGGGAGGTGCAGTTGTAATAATGGATAAGAACAGTTACATGGAAAAGTTTAATAATATTCTTGCAGACTCTTTAACATTTAAGCAAATAACTTTTAGTGAAGTTAAAAAATGTATTGTAGATGTAAACATGATAGTTTATGAAATGCAGTTAAATGATGATATTTCTATTGATCGTTTTAATTATTTTTCTATACCTTGTCCAAGGACTCCACAAATTTATGGAATTCCCAAAATACATAAAAACTTGGAAGACCCACCCCTTAGGCCTATAGTTTCAGGTAATGGGTGGGTGACAGAACCTATTTCAAAATATCTGCAGTTTAACTTGGTAAATATTTAGTTAAATGTCAAAGTATTCTAAAGGATACTGTTCATTTTTTTAAATGATTTATAT
The DNA here is from genome assembly GCF_019279795.1 of Protopterus annectens. Taxonomy (NCBI): domain Eukaryota; kingdom Metazoa; phylum Chordata; order Ceratodontiformes; family Protopteridae; genus Protopterus; species Protopterus annectens. The sequence goes on along the minus strand of NC_056734.1, from coordinate 32,725,746 downwards.
AAATGGTATGAACAGAATATTAATGAGAATTTTACTTTTGTGACATTAGATGTAACATCGTTATTTACAGTCATCCCTAATGAATATGGTTTGGATGCAATAAGGAGTTTTCTTTGTACAGAAACTAATGTACAGACAAATGAAGTAGAAAATATTTGTATGCTTCTAGAAATAGTACTAACAAAAAATGTTTTTATTTTTGATAAGAATCCATTCTTGCAGCTAACTGGGGTAGCAATGGGGACCCCAGTAGCTAACACCTATGCAAACTTAGTACTATATCAATGGGAGAAGCATTTTGTATTAAGCAATTATAATAATTCAAATAACAAAGTTAAATTCTACAGAAGATTTGTAGATGACTGTTTTTTTATTTGGAATGGTAGTAATGATGAACTGCATAATTATATTAAATAGTTAAATGCCACAACTGATTTTTTAAAGTTTTAAATGAACTCTTCATCTCATAGTATAGTATTTTTAGACATTCAATTATATAAAAAATGAATAAAATAGAAACTATGATCTATAAGAAAGAGGTGAATGCTAATAGGTATGTTAGAAGAAACAGTATGCACGCGCCACATACTTTTAAAGGAATACTCAAGGCACAATTAATAAGGGCCAGTACACTTAATACAGAAGATGATAATTTCATGTTGCAAGTGGATTAGATGAAACAAGAATTTATAAGGAATGGTTGCTCCTCGAGTTACATAGACACCATTTATGAAGAGGTTAGAATAGGTAGGAAAGACAAGTATAAACCTATTTTTAGTCAGAGAATGACAGAATTAGTACAGATACCCAATGAGAAAAATGAACTTATTAGATATATAACTACTTATAATATAAATACTAAAGAGGTGTGTGACATTATAGAAAGAAATTGGCTTATACTATTAGCAATGCCAGAAATTAAAGAATTAATAGGTTTAAAACCTAGATTCTCATTTAGAAATCTGGAAACATTAAAACAAAAACTATGTTATAAAGATTTTAAAGTTGAGAAAGTTTTATACCAGCATAAAAATGCAACACTGAAATGCCATAATTGCAGTTGCTGTACAGATATATACGATTTATTCAGCTAACTGCAATACGTCACAAATTGTATATCTTGCAACATGTACATTCTGTACGGCATTTTATGTTGGTAAGACAACTAGGAAGTTAAGAGAACGTATTATAGAGCATAAATTGGAAATTAGAAGGAAAGTAATTACTAATGCTCTGTATAAGCATATTATGGACAATGTCACACTTTTAAATTTAGAGGTATATGTACAATAATTACAGGTATTAGAGGAGGAGATATGAACAATGCCTTAGAACTAAGAGAGTATGAATGGATCACTAGGTTACAGGCAGACACACTACCAGGTCTAAATAATACAGTTAGCATAAAGCCGGTATTGGTAAAAAGACAGAGAGAAAATATTTGAGAATATATTTTTATTATGGTTTCTTTATTAAAGTATTTATGAAATGTATATATTTAAAAATTTATATTTCATAATGAATTTTTCTTGATTGAATGTCTATGAAATATGAAGTAATATTTGTTATGCAGTGTGCATATAGTAATGTGTATAAAAGAAGTTTTACATGAAATATATTTTGTATTGGGCGATTTTAGGGTAATGCAAATGTATTTATTTATACATGTGCAAATAGATGTAATTAATTATATTATATGAATAGTAAGGGACAATTTAATTATTTTAAAATGCTTTTTATGCATGCTAGTATAGTTTTAAATAATTTAAATAGTTAATTGCAAGTTAAATGTGTTAGGCTGGCTAGATCATGTGATTCTATATGTACCCCTACTTAATGTTTTGATAAATTTCATTGTTTTCATGTACTGATGAAGGGTGGTGAGCCCGAAAGCTTTACTTATTAAATTTTGGCATTTAAGTGTGTTTTGGAGATATTTTTTGCAGTATTCATCAAGAGTTTTATCAAGGAGGTGTGCACATCTCAGACACGGTCCATGTCATGGACTAGGGAACACATACATGGCAAGCGATGCACAGGATTGGCCACACACAATAGTCACCCAGGTGACTGGATGGGGGATACAATACCCACCTGTGTTGGAAAATGCAGAAATTACAGCCCTTAGCCACAATGCAGACCATTACCATGTGGCCTGATGTCAAGGTATACCCATTGCCTAGCCTTCTATAGCTGTCTGTCACAGTCGACCAGCACACACCTGTGCAGACATGCACACATACATGTCAGTACTGGCACCCTGTTTGTTTGTGTGTGTGTTGTATGTTGTGTATGTTCACATCCACACTCACTACAACCCCCATTGGCATACTGAAGCATGCTGTCTGATGTCAGACACCTCCCCATACCCTTTGCTCATACAAACTCCGTATGTGGTGCATGTGATACCTGCACAGTGATGTGTTGTAGCAATCCCACTACTGATGAGTTGTAATCCTGTCCCTGCCAACTGTGTCAAAGTGTGTGCATCCCTGTGAGAATGTGGCTGTGTTGACACTGACACCTGCTCATGCGGACAGGCATGTGTACGTTACCTACCATATAGTTACCGTATCCTTGTTGCAGATGTCACTCACCATCACATATATGTTCTCAGGGCTTCACAACAGCTAACCCATGTGGTTCATCCAATAATTGCATAGAACTGTGATAGCACAACATAGTCATCAGGGGTTTGATACCCTGTGCTGGTAGGTATGTGACACAAACATGCTTAGATTTTACTCTCTCACCCCTTCCTTTCTTGTCTTTGCCTCTGTCTGCCTCTCCCACTCCCTCTCTGGTGGATGTGTAGACCTACACCTGCTTTGCTTAGGCAGCAGCATGTGTATTTTAAGTGATGCTCATGATCAGCTGATGGCCTCTGCATGAATTGCAGCTCTCCCCTAGCTGATTGCATGTGGAACAGCTGTGGTAACATTCCCATAGCCAATTGCATGGAAACACACTCCAATATCTAGGAACATCATGTTGGCGTTGGCCCTTTTTATTCACTGTGAGCAGGAACTAGATCTGTTGTTTGGCAAACAGCATCTCAGATGGATTAGAGATTTACCTCTAACAACATACACTGTGGAAACAGGCCAACACACAAGAGGGGGATGTGCCTTACCTGACTACAGACTGTAAGTGCTGCTATACTGCATTTGGAGTAATGTTGGCTTAACAGTGTGTGTGTGGATATGGCTGTCCTACATATCTCAATACCTGCCATGTCAGTTCTATGTTTATGAGGAATCCCCATCTGCAGGGTCATCTGCAGACTGGGTAGTGTGTTGTGCCTTTGGTTTCATGTGTTACCCATGGAGCATCTATCTGCGGACTGCAGAAGGTAGTGTGAGGATTGCAGTCTGTAGATGGTGAAAGCCATGACAGTTACTGACTACATATCCCTCATAGGACATATGTTGTAACAAACCCTGTTACAACAGTAAATGTAGGAGATTATCACAGCAACATGTCAATATTGGTCCTGTGAATGTGCTTCCAGCCAGAACTCTGTCAACCTTTTTACATATGTCGTGCATGAAGAGGTGCATATGTGCTGTACCCCATAATTAGTGTCATCATATCTGATAACAAGCCAGTGAGATATGAGACTGCTACTCATGTTATGTACAGTAGGGGCTACATTTGGTGACATAACTTGGACATACTGTGGTTGTTTGTACAGTACTGAGGTCTGTGGACTTATGGTGAATGTCGACAGTGTGTGTATTGTTAATATGTACCTTGGCCTATGTACAGATTATGTTAGTTGTCATCATCCTATGTCCCATCCTATCTGATGTTACATGCTGCTCCACTGTTTGTTACCATATTGGCTTACATGTTTGTAGGGCCATACATACACATATCCCATACCACAGTCAGCCATATGTAGCTGTGGCTGTGTTCTCATTGGTTGTGGTTATGTACTTTCACACAGGTGTATCTTACCCTGTGCTGTGACATGCCTGTACAGCCTGCTATATATGCAGGTACATGTGCATTCCCCCATAGGAGATGTAGGCCAGTGTGGACCCAGTCTGCCTGTAGCCTGCACAGTTCATTGTTACATGCCTAGCAGCTTAAGGGTACTTACCCAGTGAGATGTCATGTGCAGATACTTGCCAGATGTACTGCTGCTGGGCCTCCCTTAACAGTCATGTATGCCAGACAGAGCAGTGGGATGCTGTACAGATGTATGTCAATATCTAGTGGGTAGTATGTGGCCATGGCACCCTTGTGCCAGTGGTTATTACATGTCAGATCAGATAGGGGTGTGTGAATGCATAACCTATGGTGGCATATATATACCGGTTGTTATGTGTTATGCCCATCTACATGGCTGTTAACATCATTATTGTCAGGCATGGTACACATAATTTGCACTAAGGGGTTCTGTGTATACCTCTGGACTGTACAGAGTGTGTAAGAATGTCCACACATATTGGCCAATATCTCTGCTGCGGTCAACAGGGGCAGTACGTGCTAGCAGCGGTACTTTATTGTGATGTCCTTAGGATGTCTGTCAGTAGCCAATGGCACACATCTGGAAAGCAGATGTGACCTCCCACACACACCAAGACAATCCCAATTATAGTAGCAATAGTATATAGAACTGTAACAATACAAACATAAAGGTTTTTCCATTCTTACAAACCTGTGTGTGGTGATTCTTCCTATGACCTCTCTGTGGGTATATGTTGCAGGCAATGATTGTAATTTGTATGAAAGGCCCATACAGTGTCCAATTGTTCAGGTTTGAACTGTAGGCATAGTGGTTGTTCCATATTTTGTGCACCTTCTACATATGTATCTTACTGTACATATATAAGTGTGTGTATGTGTAGTCACATGTATATCTGTATATATGTAATTATATATATATATATAGGTATATCTGTATCCGCAGATATGTGTCTGTGTATATGTATCCTGAGGATGTTGATAGCTTCCACATTTTACAATTCATATGGGAGTCAGACTAAACTGCATGATATGTTACCAATACCAGCCTGACATCATACAGGTGGGATGCAGTACTGTTAACATCTTGTGCCCATGTCATGTCAGGTCCTGGTTATGGGATCTACAACACTTGGTAGTGTATTGCAGGGTGGACGTGTTTGGGTGGGGGGAGGTATGCCTATTCATACAAGACGTATATTGTTTGGGGCCCCTCGACTCCATTAACAGTGCATGTGGACATATTTGTTTTTGTTAATCTACCATTGCTATTTACAGATGTATGGCCACATATACCTTTATTGATATATATATATATCAGCTTACATATGTATAGCTATGTCCGTATATACCTACATAGCTATATATCTGCGTACATATATGCACCTTGCTGTGTATATGTAGACATATAGGTGTAGACATATATATGTGTTGATATAGGCATGTGCATGTATATATATATATATATATATATATATATATATATATATATATATATATATATATATATATATGTAAATATATATATATATATATATATATATATATATATATATATATATGTAAATATATATATATATATATATATGTAAATATTTCTAAATGCACACACACACATATATATATATATATATATATATATATATATATATATATATATACATATATAGATATGTTGTATCTGTTTAGATATTAATATATTTACACACACACACATACATCTAGATGTTGGTATACATTCTCTGTACTGTTGCATGACTGGGCTGAATGATATGTATCTGAAAACATCAGATTTACGCATATCTGTCATGGCTTAGTGGTAAATCACTTTGTGTATGGTGTGCAGGGTTTTGGGCTCAAGACTTGCAAAGGCTGTTTATTCTGTTGCTGGGCAGAACATGGGCCATCGGATACAGAGTGATTAAGGTACTTTAAAGCAGTTTTAAGTGGGTTTGCATGGAGGTAAGCACTGCTAACTTCCATTTACAATTTCTTACACTCACTTAGCTTCTACATTGCTTAACCTGTGTAGGCAGTTCTTACCCCCACGCAGACCCGCTTAGAGCTGCCCAAAAGTGCCTTAATCACTCCATATCCAATGGCCCTTATTCTGCCCATCAAAAAGATATACAGCCTCTGCAAGGCTCGAACCCAGGAGCCTGCAAATCATAGCCAACGTGATTTAGCACTAAGCCATAGAAGATATATATATAGCCCTGATGTTTACATGAATATATCATCCAGCACAATCATTCAACAGTGCAGGAAATTTACTTTTTCATCCAGATGTATGTGTGTGTGTGTGTGTGTGTTTGTGTGTGTGTGTGTGTGTGTGTGTGTGTGTGTGTGTGTGTGTGTGTGTGTGTGTGTGTGTGTGTGTGTGTATATGTATATATATATATATATATATATATATATATATATATATATATATATATATATGTATATATATATATATATATATATTTATGTATATATTTATATATGTATATATATATATATATATATATATATATTTATGTATATATTTATATATGGGTCTACTGCTTTTCATCGAATACCACTTATTGAAAAGAGCAGTAGACCGTTCAGTTACGCGAAAGTGCACTTATTCAAAAGTGCACTTTCGCAAACTCAGCTTCTACGAACGGATCATACCACAGTGGAGGACAGCAGGAAAACATGCTATGTCCTCCACTGCGGTGCAGTAGTTATGGACCTTAGGGTTAGGGCACGGGTCATGGTTAGGGGATAGCCCTACTAGCTATATATATATATATATATATATATATATATATATATATATATATGGGTATACCTGATAATGCCGAAACTGCAAAACGCCGAAGAAGAGAACACCGACACCAGAAGATTGACAACGGAGATGATCAACAGTTGAAAATCCCAACGCTGAGAACATTGACATGTTAAGGTAAGTGTGGGGTTGGGGTTAGGGGCGGATTAAGTGAGTTAGGGTTAGGGCGTGGTTCAGGTGAGTGTGCGATAGTGACAGACTGTAGGGTTAGGTGCAGGTTAAGTGAATTAGGGTTAGGGTGTGGGTTAGGTGAGTGTGCGATAGTGGCAGACCTTAGGGCTAGGGTTTGGGTTAAGGTTACTGCATAGCTGGTTGTGTATGTAAGGTTTAGTGTAGGTTTGTAAGGTTTTTGGTGTGCTTGTGTTTTGTGTGTGCTTTTTGGACAGGGGACTTGTTTTGTTTGTTGATTGTCAGGATTGTAGTTTGCCGGGCATGTGAAGTTTCGTGTTTTTGAACTTTCAGTTTTGTGGTGTCGGTGATTTCGTTGTCGGTGTTTTCTCATGTCGGTGTTATCAGGTAGACCCATATATACATATAGATATATATATATATACATATATATATATATATATATATATATATATATATATATATATATATACACATACAACATACAAACACTCACACATATACATATACACAGCAATGACTTCAACAAGTGGCTAAGCATTTGATGTCATTCAAAGGGGATCCAGTATCTGTCTGCCTGGAATGACATGATTTACAAACCACGATGCTTTGCCAGAAATGGTCTGCACCTGTTTCCCCTGGGATTCAGATTACTGGCTACAGCTCTTGGCACCCCCATAGTGCCTTATCTAGGCAAGGTTCAAAGGACAAAACCACCACCGTAACAGTTGCAAGCATGCAAAACTGAAGGTAATGCGACTCAATGCTAGAAGTCTAAACCTAAAAAGGCACTCTCTTGAGGCACACCTACAAATGGGGGAACATCGATATCTGTGCAGTAACTGGGACTTGGTTCAATGCTCCAGAGAGCACACGTGTAATACCTGGCTACAACTCTTATCACACATTTCGGGCAACAAACCAAGACCACAACACTACAGGTGGAGGAGTGTCCATATTCACCAAGGTTATTCACACCTCCAGCCTAGTTCCCAACACAATGCATCTGAGAATCTCCAGATGCAACTAACACTAGTTAAGACTGCAATCCAAATTGTAGCTTGCTGCAGATCCCCCACCATGCCCCAAGATTCTTACTACACCATTATAAACATATTAAGATACAACCAAACACCATAATACTGGATGATTTCAACTACCCTGCCATTAACTGTGAACATTTCTTGGGTACTAATACCTTTTACCAATGGTTCCTGCAATTCATACATTCCAACCCCCTGGATCAACTAATCCATTGTTCAACCAGGGTCTCCAATATGCCAGACCTGGTCATTACCAACATGGGAGAAAGATGCTCCACACCAGTGGTCACCCCCTCATTGGTCAGGTCTGACCATAAGGTAATCACCGTTGACATCCACATCCCACCCCCACCCGGCAGTAAGGAAGCCTCCATAAAAACCCTCTACAAAGCCAATACCATGCTACTCAAGTTAGAAGTGACAGACTTCATGACATCCATGGAGATGGGAGCTTAAAGTGCAATAGGTGAATCCTACACTAAGGCACTGTATGAGCACATTCACTCATGCATGAATTGTGCCATCCCAAATAGAATCAAGATGCTGTCCTCCAAAAAAGGAAGCCAATCTGGTGCTCCACTGTAATAAACAAACTATACAACAGAAGGTGAAACTTTAAGAAAAAAGGATAATCCCAAAATGCAAACTGCTCCCTTACCAGCCTCAGTAAGAAGCTGATATCCCTCAAAATCTGCCAAAGCTTGGTACATAAATATAATTGCCAAAAATTCCAAAGACAACCATAAGGCATTCTATAGTTATGTCCAAGATCTAAATGGCAATGCTCAGAACTGCTCTGAGCTACAACAGAAGGGCATTAAATATACTGATTCCAAGGAGTTTGCCAATATCAGGGTAGATCAATTTAGTGCCACATTCACCCTACTCTCACCCCTAAAGGGCCCATATCAGTACCAAAATATTGCCAAGTTCCAGTAATGACAGCCACACAGGTGGAAACTGCACTATCTGCAGCTAGAAATAAAGCATCCATGGGACCAGATGGCATCCCGGGCTGTGTACTACATGGACTACAAAATAAACCTGCACCTCACCTAAGTGCCATGTTTAATCATAGCCTCACCTCAGGCTTCAATCCCACTGTGTGGAGCACAGCTACAGTTATCACACTCCACAAGGGGGAATCCACCTTGGATCCGGGGAACGACCATCCCATCAGTCTGATGAGCCTGATCTGCAAGGGCATGGAATGCATTATCATGCAACTTATAAACAAAGATATTGGCAACCAGCAAAAACTGGACACCTCCCAGATTGGGCTCGTGAAGGGCCGATCTTGTCTCCTGAACCTGACTGACTACTTTGAATCAGACTCCGGAGCTGTGGAAGAGGGTAAGGTGGTCCACAGAGCCTATCTGGACTCGGCCAAGGCCTTAGACACCATCCCCCACTCTGAGGTCATAGTTAAACTTATAAAGCTAGTCATAAACTCCTGCATCACTCGTTGGGTTGCCAACTGACTTCCTGACGGAATCCAGACTGTAAAAGTAGCCAAGTCTAATCCCAGCTCCAGACAAGTGACAAGTGGAGTACCTCAGAGTTCAGTCCTGGGACAGCTCTTGTTTGGCATCTACTTCCCTGAAGTCCAGGCCAACACTACGGAACTCTGGCTAACAAAGTTCACAGATGAGTGCAAAGTGGGAGCCATTATTGCATCCCCAAATGATGTGAATATTCTACAATATGGCCTTACAGAAACAGATGCTTGGTGCCAGAGCCATGGACTCAAGCTTAATGCCAAGTAATGTATAGTTATCCCCTTTTGAAATACCATGTACCCATGAATTACCACATATGTGGCAGTACACTAAACACTGAAAGTGTGCTGACAGACATAGAGACACAGGAGGACAGTGGTCTCACCTTCATTGCCACAACAGTAAGGAAATCCTTCTATGTGGCACACCTCATCACTGAGAGCTTTACATCCAGAAAAAAAGAGATAATTGTGCCACTGTACTCATCCCTCATTACACCCAGTATAGAGTACAATGCCCCATTTGATATGTACCTAACAAGACATCTACAACAGCTGAGAAGACAGTGGAATTACCTCACTATAAGAATCACATGCCTAAAGCAGATGGCCTATGCTGACCATCTAGAAAACCTCCAGCTATACATTGTGGCATATCATCTACACAGAGGCTATCTCTGCGTAACATACAAGGCTATGTCAAACCCTGGGAAATGTCATTTGTAATAAGCATATGTACTGCCATGTACAGTATATGCATGTATGTGCTGTCATTACAGTAGCAAAGGGTTTTGAGTGTCATGTCTGGGACACACAAGTATATGAGACCTGCACAGCACTGTTATCCATGTGAATGTGTTACATGCAGGGGTAGCAACCCAGGGTACATGCTGTCACACTGGCATGTAGTGTAACATGATGTTACTACTGTTGACAGTACTGTCCCAGGCAATGGTAGAGTGCTAACATTACTACTGACAACAAGCACACCTGTGGGCATAGCTGTTGTGTTCCTGGTGTGTGGGCTGTGCCACCGTATATATTCCCTACTGGATAATAATCTGACATGTGGAGTGTAACTGTAGAGTACCATCTGTACAGCACATGTTAGTGAGGGCTTACAACATGTAGTAATGGCATACATATTGTTGTCAAACATCCATCTGTTGAGACATTCATCCTACTGCATAGCTACTCACCAAACTGGTGTCTGTAAGTCCCTCTACAGATGTACAGATGGCAAGTATCCAGCTGGGTTATGTATAGACAACCTATGCTTGATTGACAATGACATGTCTGGCCAGCTTTGTACTAGACACATATAGGAGACAACACCCTGTATGGGCCACATGCCACAGGTACCTACACTACACTACTATAGTCAACTGAACATGCTTGGGTACATTTCTCCATCACAGAAACTAACCATGTGTTATAATACATGTTGCATACATGTCAACTGGATCACCTCAGTGGCCATGTGTAGAAGGCACCCAGAGGATTGGCTGATGCATGTCACTCTCACCCTGATGGTCACTAATGTGGTGTCTGTCGATCGATTGCCTGCTGGCACATGGCAGGTGACATGATACCAATGTACACACACCCCCTACACATCCAATCTCTCCATGGACAATAGCCAGGTACACAGCTATGACCACCTGTAGCAATGCACCACAGTGCTGACACATGTACATGTGCATTTCTGAGGATAGCAGTGTTTGTGTGTTAGTACACTTGTAGTTGGTAATTCCATGATGGCCTTCACAACCACCTCAACTCCCATTGCCATAGTCAGATGTGCCCGCTGGTGTATTGGACATGACATGTACCCTGTTACACTCCTCTCCCTAACAGCTACATATGCCTTGCAGTACCAACACAATGGTGTTGTACAAATGGGTTGATAAGCATGGGAAACCCATTGAAGTCTGCCAAGTGTGTGTATGTGTGCATGTCTGCATACCTGTAGGGTACACCATTCTGAGGCCACATACTCCTATTGCACTACACATTGCCACACAGTAGTATAGATAGTGTTGTCACTGCCCATAGGTGAGGCATCGCAATGCAACATCCTACTATACCTGTGGCATGTGCATTAGATGCATATCCCTGTAGTACCACTGTTGTGATATACAATGGGTTGTATTGCCGTTGTGGGCAATGTGTGATAGTGGGTATGTCAGAGTGTCATAATGGGTTCCAGTGTGTACAATATCCATTGGGGGATATGGGTGCTGTGTGTCATTACACCATGGTACACCCAGTATATGTCACATGTACCACTTCCTGGGGACCACTGTTACCATCAACCATACAGGTAACTGATACCACAATACAGCCCAGTTACGCATGTGCTGCGTGCAGCCTACCTGTAACACATTGGACACATGGACTAGTTAGTTAGCACCAATAAGCCCAGGTCTCTAAGATGTGTGTCTGCCTGTTATATGCCTGTCAATGTGTGTATGATGGTATGACACACTATGTATTCTCCATATACAACCATTAAATCCCCCATTACCATATTGTACATGTCTGTGGCTGTTCTGCATGTAACATCACCTCACCCTAAATGTTGTGTGGTGTGTGCAATGAAAGCCACACTGTTCATTAGCACTACATACCTAGGTAGGGGTCTAGTCACAGTGTTGCCAAGTAAGGATGTGCGTGTATGTGGATGGGTTGTCATAATGTTGCAGATTATACATGTCCCAGCGGGTCACCTGTCAATGTGGCACAGGCAATAACTGTTATACAAACCTGTGACTTGACATGTGTGCAACTGTACACCGGATATGTCACGGCCATGGTGTCACCACAGTGCCATAAGCCTTGTGGAATATGACTGCAGACCATCCTCCTGCTGGCACATGTACACCTACAACACAAATGGATAACTTTATGGAGATCATAATCAATCAGTGTTACTAACAGCTGAAATGCATCATTGCTGGATGGCTACACTATCTGACATGTATGCATTACACATTACCCCTGATGACATCTTACACTGCAGTACATTGCAGCACTCTATTACAGTCACTATGTGCATCAGAGCCATATTAGCCTGTCTCTGCATTGATGTTATGGATGACAGGGATGTGGCACAGATATCATCATATGCACAGGGTGTGTTGCTGGTTTGCCAGAGGCCAAGGGTGGTCCATACGTTTGACACCATGTGTGTGGGTGAGGGGTTTAATTATTTGATCAGGGCTTGGTGATGTGGTGTGTGTCGGTATGGGGTTGCCTAGGTGTGTTTGCATAGTGTGTGGGTATGCATGCACACAGTTCTGCCATGTGGCTGTCCTATACAGGTATTTTTGGACAGCTGCAGATCATACCTGGCAGGGTGTGCAGTTCACTACCTCCAGTCATGGACACACTGACTGTGCCTGCCAGGGGTTCCATGGGCACGTGCAGGTACAGACCTTGATGTGCTATTCTCCCCTGATGATGACAGATGTCCACTGGAACCATGACCAGCCTGGGACTGGCCAGGGCCACGTTTATGAGGCCTGCTGTGGTGTGGTACAGACAGCACCCCTAGTGATGTGCTAAGGCTGGTACTGCCACTACAGGAGCGGCTTGGCATCCTAGCATGTCCAAGTCGACTGCCAGCTGCTGATGCTTCTGTCCTATGTCTACACGGCCATTGCACCACTCCCACCCCATTTTAAGGCAGGGACATCTCACCCCACTGTCTATCCATGATCTCATTCTGTTCAAAGAGGGCAGCAACAAGTTCACGGATGTTGTCACTTACAGATGAGAAAGCAGCCCTCTGCAGCCTCAGGCCCTGTCTGTTGTGCATTTCCATACATGCCTGTGCCTCCATGACAACCTGAAACATGTCCTTGGGGTACCAGTTGTGGTGCCCCTGCCAGGGGCATGATGACCAGCAGCCCTCCTACGAGCACCACGGTACATCAGCCTATGGGGTGCCCTGCCAGATATCTGGCTATGCCAACTGTGACCCGACACAGTCGGCATGGGAACCACACTCTCCTGGTCACTGGCACCAACCGCCAACTGTCCCTCTGCTATGGCCACATGTGATGGGTGTGTATGGGCACTGTAACTGTGTGCAGGCTTGAGGTGGCTAGGAGGATGATGACAAATGATGGTGCAGTGTCCGCCTCTGACAACCCCACCTGTGCCTCAACAGTACCATCATCATCATCATCACTGTCTGTACGGACACTAACCTCAGATTGCAGGCAGGAGGGACCCTAACCCACCTCGCCACCTGTGGGGGAAACAAACACACACTTTAAGAGCTGTACAGCATTGCATAACAGTACACACATTTACACACACACACACACACACACACACACACACACACACACACACACACACACACTCGTACACCCCCACACACTGACAGTCCAACTTACCTCCTCCATGTCCATGGGTCTACATACAGTCCCACATTCAGTTACATATGTCCCCCATCCTGCATGGCACTTGCTAACTACACTCATTAATACTACCCATTAACATATCATTCCTCTCTATGCCTACATGTGTGATTACAACACATGACCTGTTACTCCATCACCTCCCTGACTTGAGTGGAATAGGTTGTACATGGCCTCACTGCTGTCATCCAGTGTTAGCCCTGTGTATGTCCAGTCATGGTGTACATGGTCCCTATATGGTTGGGGCTGCTACATTCACTACATATTTCACACACCGCAGTCTCATACTACAGTCTTGCTCAGTCCATGTCACATCTGCTGCACAATCAACCTATCATGTGGACAACAGTAATATCTGGATACAGTCACTGGTGTGCTCTGGTAATTCCCCATTGCATTAGTAGTGCTGCATACATGGGTAGTCGGTTATCTATCTGCTGATGGCAATATGATGTATATACCTGGTGTGTACTTTCCCTCCCAATGCATGTTCCATGCAACAGATCTTGTTATGCTATCAGCTGTCCTGTGTTCACATATCAGACAAGTTGTCCTGATGTCTCATGTATCACTCCATGTCCATGTACGGCACAATCCCAAGGAGAAGTACTGCCATGTGATCAACCCCACAATCACCTGTGTATACATGGACACCCACAGAAACAGACACACATGTACACACACATCTGACATGCATCAGCCACACTCCACTCCACCGGATTGCACTTACAGACACAATCAACACACACCCACCCACCCCACACACACACCTACATGTGAGGTTGCACAATGTTTGCACACACAGACCTCCCATTACCCTTCTGTCAGCATGCATTACATATGGTACTCAACAGCATGCAGTGCAACTATAGTGACTTCATGCTAGTGCCAGTATACATGTGTGTGATGCATGGGCTGTGTTGGTAGATGATGGCCCTTCCCCTTGATAACAGTGTACCAATGTGCAAAGTGTTACTGTGGACTTGTTCTGCACCCTGCCTTATACTGTGCACCATACCTCACAGGTGTACAAACCATTGCTGCATATGTAGTACTGTGTCAGTTATGTCCGCTCCAATGCTCACAGCCACTATGTGTTGAGTGACTCATACCTGGGATGATATGTGAACAGAACAAACAACAATCCAAAACAAAAACTGGCAAATAAGGCACTATGGAAGCAATAGAAGCCGGCAAATAATCCAACAAATAGAATCACAACTATGCAAAATAAATGTGAACTTTTAATGTAAGCACTTCCGTCAAGTAAAATAACTTGCCTTCTTCAGACAAACAGTTTTTTCAAAGCATCAGGTTCTTTATATATGCTATTAGGCCAAACTAATTAAGCAATCAGCCTAAATAACAGACTAAATAACAGACACACAAGTTTTAAAGCAGCCTCACCACTAAAAACATAGAATCAGTCATTTAAAACCTACTTATTAAAAAGGAAACATTAGCAATCAAAGAATGCAAATATTCTAATAAAAAACCTTAAACAAAAATATATATACTTATACAAAGTTCCAAAGTGCTGTTCACATTAAAAATAAACGTGAGCCACTATAAATGTTGTTATTCCCTAAGTATTATCTTCTCATAGTTCCCAAAGCAATATACAATAGACTTACCAATATATAAAAACTAAAAATATACGTGAAATACATTGAAAATAGGCAATATTAATATCTAATGTCCAGCTCAATAAACTAGAAGTGTTTATATATATAATCAAGTTAATTTCACCTTTTAAGAGCCAAGTATCTCA
The DNA here is from genome assembly GCF_019279795.1 of Protopterus annectens. Taxonomy (NCBI): domain Eukaryota; kingdom Metazoa; phylum Chordata; order Ceratodontiformes; family Protopteridae; genus Protopterus; species Protopterus annectens. The sequence continues at coordinate 32,710,088 of NC_056734.1, read as the reverse complement.
ACATGCATTTAATAGAGAGATGCTCATTCAAACCTGGGAAAACTTGTGCTCTTGTTTTAATCTGCCACATAAGTTCATCAATTTCGAGAAGGACTTGCCAAGGTCCTCCTCTAATGTCAGTTTTCCTATGTTGTAAAATTGCAAACCTAAAGGCATGATCAGGGTGATCTACAATGTGTTTAGCTAGAGCATTGTTAAGATAATTTTTACTTATAGAATAATAATGCTCATAAATACGTTGTTTAAGTTTCCTTTTGGTTTTACCGATGTAAAATGCATCACACAGAGTGCACAAAGTCACATACGTAACTCCCTTAGACTCACAATTGTATCGATGATTAATTTTGTATGTTTTATTATTAATGGGAATTTGATTGGTAACAAAAATATATTTACAATAAGAACATGTTCCGCATTTAAACATGCCTTTAGTTCTATTTGTACATTCTCTTTTTCTCTCCAGGAGTGATTTCAAATTTTGGCCTTGCCTATATGTTATTCTGGGCCTAACACCTAGAGCTTTTGATAACCTTTCATCCCCTTTAATTAAATTCCAGTTCTTGTTAAGAACTTCTCTAATACATAAATGATCCAATGAATATGTACAAAGAAAACTAACTTGGTGGCCTAAAAAGTTACTGGACGAATGAGTTGGTTGCTCACTGTTACAACCTTGGTAATGGTTCAAATTTTCAACTGGGATGACTACCTGATCAGATAGCAACGGTGTAAAAAAAAAAACATATTCCTTTTATTTATTATCTCGTTTTTAATGTTCAAAACAAGGGTTGGAGGATACCCTCTGTTTAAAAACATTTTTTCTAGCAAGTCACATTCTAAATTAAAATCTGTAACATCAGAAACCATACGTGCTGCCCCTAACCATTTGGCCTTTAACTACTGCCTTCTTCTGATGGTAGGGGTGACAGCTAGAAAAATGCAAAAATGTGTTGGAGTATGTTGGTTTACGATAAATCAAGCTTTTATACCTACCATTTACGTCATGCCTAATTAACTGAATGTCAAGGTAGTTAATGGACCTCTCCCCTATGGCATAAGTAAATTCCAAAAAATTGGTAGTCTGGGTAATGTTGTTAATAAAGGAAGGGATAAGAGAAAGATCACCTTTACAGATACAGAACATGTCATCCTGGTATCTGGTGTACCAGGAGACATAGTTCTGAAAGAGTGAATCATTAAACAAAAAGTTATGCTCCCAGAATGCCATAATTGCATTCACAAAACTTCCGCCACAGAGGGAGCCCATAGCTACACCTGACTTCTGTAAGAAGAATTGCCCTTCAAAAACCATAAAGTTATTAACCAGAACAAGTTCTAAAAGTGCCTCAACTATGTTGATAGTGCTCCCATTAACTTTCTTCATAAGCAGAAATTCTCTAGTCCATTCAATGCCCAGCTGTTGGGGGGTGACCGTATAAAGGTCTTTAATGTCAGTTGTGAGAAAATGTGCATTGGGTTGAAATTCTAGCTTATTGATATGACTGAGAAACCCCCACAAATCCTTGCAGATTTGTGGTTCACTAGCAATAAGTGGTTTTAGCACACTATCAATATATTTGGCACACCCATACGTAATTGATCCTCGACCATCAACTATTGGTCTGAAGGGAGGATCATTTAAAGTTTTATGGATTTTGGGATTGCCAAAAAGTGCTGGTGTTTTCGGTGCTAACATTATTAAGTAATGATATAGGTCAATGTCAATGGAGCCTTCCAGAAATAAATCCTCCAATACCCCTCTAATCTTTTTATATGCCCCATTGACTTCATTTAAAGTAGCGCTTGTATATGCAGCAGTATTAAGGTGTTTAACCATGCTATCCACATACATATCATGTTCCATAAACACAAGTTCATCGCCTTTATCAGGCTTCATGACCCTAATATTACAGTCATTCAAAAGGTTTAAACAGTCATACTCAAAATGGCTAATAGTATTCTTCATGTTTTTAAAATGCTGACTTTCTTTAATAGCCCAAAAATCTATCTCGCACATTTTCTCAAAAACATTCAAGTCTGGATGGATGAGTAGATTAAATACACTCGAGACCCTTAAAGAACTCACCATGCTAGAACTACTCCCCATAAGCAAATTAAGATTAAGTTTGCGGACGAACAACTTGAGGTCAATTATAGTTTTGGCAATGTCCATATGTCTCCCGGGGACGTAGGTTAGACCCCTGTTTAAAAAGTCAACAATTTCTTGGTCCACATTCAAAGAGGTGTAATTATAAATATTAAAGTCCCCATCTGAGCTTGTGTAAACCTGTGGTCCACTAGCTAATTCTTGAATATGGGCTATCGTCTCCTCAATATTTTTTTGTTGTTCCTCACTTGTGGCTGATTCCGATTGCACAAAAGAAACAGAAAACTGATAAAATACAAAGTGCACACCAAGTCACAAGCTGTAGTAAGCACCAAAATAGTTGTCACAATAAAAATCCACTATTGAATCAAGGTTGGCATAAACACTTTGATTCAATAGTGGATTTTTATCGTGACAACTATTTTGGTGCTTACTACAGCTTGTGACTTGGTGTGCACTTTGTATTTTAGCTGATTCCGATTGGACTGACGATTGATGGTTCGGTTGTTGTTGGTTGATTGAAAATCCTGATAGATCCATCACCTCTATCATTTGTGTCCCCTAGTTGTCTATCCAAAGTATTGCTATTGCTGATCACATTGTTGTCCCTATTGCCAAAGCCATTAATTAGTTTGGCCTAATAGCATATATAAAGAATCTGATGCTTTGAAAAAACTGTTTGTCTGAAGAAGTCAAGTTATTTTACTTGCTGAAAGCGCTTACATTAAAAGTTCACATTTATTTCGCATAGTTGTGATTCTATTTGTTAGATCATTTGCCGGCTTCTATTGCTTCCGTAGTGCCTTATTTGCCATGATATGTGAACAGATGTCATTTTTGAATGTCTGATGTCTGGTTTACAGATCACAACATCAACGGTGCATGTCTGACCAATACAAGACTGTTACACTGACAACCGCCAGACCTTACCATGGCTATGGGGTTGCCCTAGACATGTCCCACAACTCTGCATGTTTGCAAGGTCTACTCATGTGCACATCCCTTGGAGTTCACACACTGCTGTCACTATTGCTGTGGAGTCTGGGTTATGTCTGCCACAGTTACTGAATCTGATTGTGTGCAGATACAGCCATTCTTAGCATATGTAGGATCCCTGCTGCAGTGCACTGCTGTGTCATGATGACACGCACTCCCCACCTCCAGCCTTTTTGCAAATGCTTGACAACTATGGCCTACACATGTGTCAGTTTGCAGTGTCCCAAGAATGGGACACTATGTGCAACAGCCTACTGCCAGCTAATTATGTGGACCACAGTACTATGTTATGACATAGTGTCGATCTGTAACGGTTGCTATTGTAATACAGGTATATTTACTGTTGTAGCACCATATGAGGGTATTGTTTCACACATGTCCCTACTGTAGGCTGTGTCTCCCACCATTCTTCTCATCCCTGTGGGCACATTTCACAATGACAGAATTTAAGTTATCTTGCATGTGTCTGATGTACCCTTCCGATACCCCATCATGGTCTCCACTGTGATGCAGTGCATTTCACAGCAACAAAATGTGAA